>NW_010266191.1:8775-11536 GCF_000690775.1 Eurypyga helias
GGTTATTTCATTTAAAGGGGATAAGAAGGGCAGAAAGTGTGTTTTCCTTGCCCAATGAGTTCAAAAGTTTGGTATTATTAGAAATAATCTTTTCTTCCATTAGAGAGCAAGTTCTGTATTAAGTAGCCTCTGAACACTGAACTAGATAGGCTGAGCTGCTGCTTTTTTTTCCACACACATCCCCCTCCCTCCCCACCTCCTCTAGCTTTTATGCATTCCTGTGGCTTTCTTCTGAATCTTTTACAGTTTGTCATCTTCATTCTCAAAGTGCTGCCACTAGAATTTGATCTATTACTTCAGGAATAATCTCACTGATGCTGTATATACTAGTAATTTTATCTCTTTTCTTCAAGCCTTCTGTTCAGGACGGAGGAAATGAATTTGATCTTTGTGCTGCAATGCTGGGGAAGAGGGAAAGGAAGCAGAGATGAGATTTTCAGGCTACATATGAGGAGTGAGACACTAAGATTTGCAGCAAAAATAAATTTTCGTTTGCCTTCTCCAGATGAATCTCACTAGCTACAAGCAAACCTGATCAGTTTTGGTAGGGCAGTTGGAAGTAGATCGCCTGGTCATTTGGGTGATGCTGTGGGAGGTAAATAATTTTAGCTGAACAGCTGGCTACTTAAAAAGCTGGGACACCTAAGAGCAGATAATAGTGCCTCAGTATCGAAGCGGCTCTTGGCGTAGGTAGAGGCTTGGTCTTCATATCAGAGCAGGAGTTGCCATCCAAAATAAATCATAATGGTTTCCAGTGCATTACCAGGGTTTCTTAGGATGTGTGAGTGCTCTGTACTCTAATTACAGTGAGCGATTAAGCAGCAAGAGCAGAGACACATGGGACAAGAAAGGTGAATGATAACCTACTTTGAAAAAACTAACATTTCAGTCTGGGATTAGAACATCCTATAAATGTTAATGGGTGTTTCTCAAGGGGGAGGAAGTTTTGTGTGGGAGACGTGAGGTGACATATAGCTTACATATATCGCCAGCCTTTAACACAGTTAATACAGTCTATAGTCAACCTTTTACAGGAGCTAATAACTCTTTAAGTGATTTATGGTTCGGAAATACTGATCAGGGGATTGAGAACTCAATTTAAAATGCTATAAAGACGAAGGATAATGTGGTAAGGAGGACAACAGAGAAAAGATTTCTCCTTTTGCCTTTGGAAAGTATCGGCTATAGGCAACACATTTATGCCAGGTGTTTGGGTTTTTTTATTTTTTTAAGGTCTCAGAGACTGTGCTGCTATGAGCAGAGACTGTACTGCTATGAGGGAGCACAATTTCCTCCTACGGTTTCTCTCTCTGAAAATTACTCAGTTTGTGTAGATCTCACAGAGGAGATGCCAACAGTGAGTCATCTGGTCACCAGCTCTGTCCTAAGGCTTTCAGCAAACTCTTGCAAAAGCTGTAGTGAGCCTTACCGTGCTGAAGAACAATTTACCTTTGGTAAAGCCTCCCAGAATAGTGAGGAAAGTAGGATTTAAAATGAAACGGCCTTCATTTTCTGACACTGAAATCAAGTTTCAAACTTAGCACTATTTCAAATAGTTGTGGAAATTCAGCTTCACATTTGAGAAATGCATATAGATGCAGTGGGTTGATTTACCAGATTAAGATTTCACAATTGTTATGTTTTGGTAGGGTTTTGATTAAACTCAGTTGAAAGACTCTATCTTAAATGTTTGACAGGGACATAACAATGTGCTTTTGTAGGTATTAAGCCTTAGGAGATGTTATTCTAAACCTGAAAATTATATCTGTATGATCAATCACGTGCATGGCAAACCTGGATAGTTTTTTCATCAAAATGAATACATATGGGCATGTTTTGACACAAGTATTACAGGGTTAATTAGCAATAAAAGTAAGTAAGTATATATATGTAAGGTTAGATGGTTAAATGTTTCTGTCAGGAAGCAGATGTTAAGGAAGCAAGTAACATGAGGCTGCACTAGCTCAGGATCTTGTTTGTTCCTTTGCCAGGTATGGGTTAAATGAAGCGATTCCGAGGAGACCTGAAAGTAGCACAAGCAAAATAAAAAAGACTGATCTAGACTGAAGTCATCCTAAAGAATGAGGTGACGCTCCCTAAAATCCATATCCTTAAAATTTGTATGTCCATCCATATGGTGCTAAAGATTATTGAATCGCCTCTGGTACACCATTGCTCTCCCGTCAAATTAAAGCCATTGGTTGGGCAACGGGGGTTGAATGAGGTGTGGTGGTAGATTGAGTTTTTTGAACACAGAGGAGGGGATTGGATATTCAAACCACATTTTTTTGTTACCTAAATATGAGCCAGAGCTATGACTCATGGAGCCTCATGTTCCCGCTCAGCTGGTGAATAGATTTAGGCATAGGAAGAAGAGCAGTTCAGAGCACTTTAGCTGCCGAGGTTTGGCTTGCCTCCCCTCCTCTCCTGTAGTGTAGTCCATGCTGAAATAATGCTGGTAAAGAGGGCTGGTCCAAGGACTATTCACCAGCAGAATCCTGTTTAAGCCTCTAAGAAAGGTATTAAATGGGGTTTAAGCAACATCTTGGAATACGCTGGCCCTCTGCTTAGGGAAGAATTTCATCCTGGGTTTAAAAATGTTTAAGAAATATGTTTTCAATAATCACATTATAGAATCATAAGACTAAGCAACAGAAAATATCTATTAAGTCATTGTGTTAAATGATTGCTATGCTGGACTGTGCTACCAGAGCGTGCTTCCTAGTTAGCTTTGTGCCCAGCTAATGTGCTAAATTTCTTG
>NW_010266191.1:11567-44481 GCF_000690775.1 Eurypyga helias
AGGGAATTCCCATAATAAATTTTGACCCTGCTGCATTTGATCTGGGCATAGGCTTGTAGAGGGAGAAAACCAGCATCTCCTTCCCCACACGAAGGGCTCCGTACAGCCTGCTGGTTTCTGACTACAGGTAATGGTGACAAAGAAAAGCAAGGGTTATTCATCAGATATTTCTATTTCACCTTGTGTTTGTGTCCAAGAAAGCCTGGAGAAGAACAATAATTGATTGAGGTCTTTCCTTGCCCACCCAGTTGCACAAGCGAGTTGGCAGACAACCCACTGTGGACAGTTAGTAATAAATTGAGCATATCTCCTGCTGGGGGCTATGTGCTGGGCAGGAGGCAGACATTTTTTCTTCTTTACTCAATAGTATTTTGCTCTTTTTACTTTTATTTATCTATTGCTATTTTACTTTTATTTATCTGTTTACTTCCATGCCTTCATGTCATGCAATATATAGATTGTAATTATAAATTAGAATGTTCCTAATTAGACTTTATTTGGAGATTTTCTGTAGAAGCTTTTTAGTTGCACGTCAGTTTCAGTATAATTTATTGACCTGGAACACTGTTTTGACAATTAAAATTAAAAAAACGCCCTTACTTTCTGCAGCAAACTAATACTTTGTTTCAAAATGTCAACTATTCACAAAATAAACTGCCAAGCTCTGAATATATAATTTCAAATTTGATTTATACCAAATTAAACTTCTGCCTATGAGCCATTCCATTTGTTTTCCTTTCAGAATATTGAGTCATGAAAACCTTTGAGGTTTTGGGTTTCCATCCCAGCTTGGCACTTCTTTAGAAATCTTAACTTTCCACTTTTCCACTTGCTATTCAGCTCCATTTATAATGACACCATGCTGAAAATCAGAGCTTTTTTCTTCTTGGACGAACAAGCATCTCCCAGGCCAGATGCTCATCTTCTCCCTCTGCCCGGGCTCGGCTCTTGCATTTTCCTGCCTGTGACAGTATCCCAGTAGGTGTGGGGGGCTTTCTGTGCATGAGGAGAGCTGGCTGCTTGACTGGAGGGAAGGGATCACCCAGGGGGCTGCTTACATGAGAGCAGAGTGGCATTGCTGCTGTGAAGGGACGAGGGAGGATGATGCTTGCCTGAGGGCTGAGGTAGGCTGTGACCACAGGTTCTTTGGTGTGGTGGCCCCCGGGTATGTTCCCTTCTCACCCTGATGAGTTTTGATTGTCCTGCCGCAAAGAAGATTTTCTTCAGCATTACTGTTTTCTCTGCATTTCTGCATGCACAGCATCCATTCCGTTCTGTAGCCTGGCATATTACTGGGAAAAGTGCAAATAGTGTGATGAAATTACTTAGCTAGCTACGACAATATGTGAAATGACTGTCAAATGCTATGTGACTGTACATGGGAGGAACACACCTGAATTCTGTATACGCTCACAGCTAGCATTGGTTTTAAGGGAAGCATGGGGTTTCTGAGAAAAGCAGTCAGGCAGAGGATATGCAGCTTTGAGCTGATGCAGCTTTTGCACGAGAAGTATATAAAATATTATCAATACTCAAGACTGCGTATTTTCTGTCTGGTCTGTCTGAAGCCGATTGAAAATGTGATTTGTGCAAGATAAAACAAACCAACGTAATCTTTTGACCCAACGGTGCACAGATTGCTGCAAATAGGAGTTTGGTATGCAACCACTTCGATTAATCTCTAGAGTGTCTATTTTCAAAGGAATCATACCAGTTTGTTTATTGATTTGTCACCTATGGATGAATATTTCTGCTACAGAAATGTTTAAAATGACACATGTTTAAAATTAGACTTGGCAGAGCAATTTGCCTAGAGATTATTCTTGTGAAGTATTGATTCACAGCACTGCTGTGAGCAGGATTACTGTCCAAATTGGAAAAGCCAGCCGTCGAGAGGTCTTTATCCGTTAATAACAATTAGCTCCTTTCTTAGAGGGACACAGCTGACTGAAGCACAGGAAAGCTGCAAAATGTCGGGCAACCAGGGAATCTGAGGCCCACTTTTCAGGGATGTGGGCTGCAGGGAAAGGGAAGGAAAAAAGAGAAAAGCACCAAGAAAGATGGTTTTCTGGAACTGGAAACTAGACACGCTGGTGCTGTTTGTGTTGCTAATAATCAGGTGCTCTGAGGAACTGGATCGCACCCGCCTCTCTCTCCTCGGGCTTTCACCCTCCAGCTGCTTGATCGATCGGAGAAACCTAACAGCAGGCGTGTTGCCCGCTGTCCATCTAGCCTTGAAACACTTATACAAGCATTCGTGGATGTTGAAGAACTATGAACTCCAGGTTTCATTCCATGACACGCAGGTAAACAGACGTAGGTGTAGAGCTGTGTAATGCTTGAGCCTCCTCTGCGAGCACGCTTTGGAAAGTTTGAGACAGTCCCTTCCTGGCAAATCCCAGGCTGCTGAAATAATGCAGCAAATGTGGCTGTCCGGAAAAGTCTGGGCTGTCAGGTGGATGCCTGGCTGCGACGGGGGTCTGATGGTGCAATTCTGCCCTGCTGATGTTAGAAGCAGGAATAAGAAGCATCTGACTTAGGAGGGATGGCAAACACCTCTGGCTCTTCAGGTGTTTCTGAGGTACCCAGAAAGCATTCCCCAAATCCATGGCTTGCTGAATTGCTGTGTTCTTCTGCACTGTCCTCTGTGTCCTGCTCTTCATGCTTTCTCCTATTCCTGCTTCTGTGAGTGCAGGAGAGAGGTCTGGGCTGCGCCATAGTGGGAGGGTGTTTGCCTTTAAAGCCTTGCTTGATGGTTCAGGGAAAAACTGAGGGCTGCTACAAGAGGTGAGGGTTCTGTGGAGCTAGGCATAGAGAGTATTGAGGTGATAGCTGTCATCATAATACTTTTAAGTTTGAGAAGAGCTGTGCTTTTCACCTGTTCTTCTAGGACTGAGATTATCTCCTGTGCAGAAATTAAATCAAGAAAATTAATTTCTGAGGCCTGTCTTTTAGGCTGGCCAAGACAACTGCGACAAAAGTAGGAGGAAGGACTCACATGTCAGAACTGTAAATCTGTTCTTAGGGAGATTTTCACTGATGTCAACTTTCTGTCTCCCGCATCCGAGGCGTGTTGTGATGCTGATGCCCTCAGAACTCATACACCCTTACATGCACGGGTGGACGCACACTCCACATGCAGTAGTAAACTGCTTAACATTTTGAAGTTGCAAAGCAGTGCATCTAAACATATTTGCTTATGTATAAACCTTTAAACATGGACTAAGCTGTTATGATTAAGTTATTAAAATTTGACATTATTATACCAATAACAGTTACGCTGCATTATATAACGGGAAGAGGGTATTATATGTCTTCTTTTGAAGCTCTAGAAAATTATCCAAGGGAGAAATTCTAATGTAATTTTAATTGTGCATTTGGTTCATAAGCAGTTATGTGCAATTTTTGAAGTGCTTTACACATAACAAACATGATCCCATATGCTATAAAGTTACTTGAGGATAGCTTCCATGTTTAATAACGTAACACAAATGTATCAACTGCATATACTCATTTAAAAAAATGTCTGTCTTGTAAATGACTTTTAATACAATTTACTGTTTTATTTATTCATTTGTAAGTTCCTACTGGAAGTGTAATTATAGTATGCGGTCCTGGAAAATGCGTACGTCTTAGTTTCACATGTAAAAAGATGATGCGCAGTAACATTTCAGCTTAAATAGATGGAAAGTGTGGATGTGAGTTTAAGTGGGCAGCAATTAAAACCAACTGGTATTTGCTCATATACGGTGCTTTTAATCCGGTTTCATTTGGGCTGGGGTTGCGTAGGCGGATGTTTGTTTGTTAATTGCGTTTGCGTAGCTTCCAATTCTAGAAACAACTTCAAAATATTTTTCCTCATATAAATGCTCGATAGATTTAAATTGCAGAATTTCAGCTCTGCTGCACTGACCTCTACAATTTGAATTTTAATGTCAAAGTAATCTGTAATATCTTTTTGAATCAACACCTGGAAAAAGACATGTCATGATGACTTGTAAGAGATTAAGAAAATGTGGGGCATTAAGATTTCTGGTTTTCCTTTCTGGTTCTGAGAGTAGAGCATAGAATCTCGAGTTTTAAGTACTGATTACAGACAAGCTATAGAGATCCTTGGAATTAATAATTTCTCAGGGGCAGTATGGCTGTGAGAGAGATGATTCTGTTTGATAATATTGTGAGCCCAGATCTGCCATATGTGACCTTATACAACCTTTCAATTAACTTTCTTTTAAGTAGAAAATATAGATGCTTGGCTCTTTGGATGTGAGATTTCTCAGGAGTGGGACAGATAATTATTGACTTTTTGGCATAGTTAACTAGGAAGAGAGAGGGAAAAAAAGTTACATAAAAATATTTGTGTTGCTTTGCTGAAATAGGGACTGTAAAGAAATCACAGCACCTGACAATGTGATGTTTCACAGGGCTCGAACAGTGTTGTAGCTTCATTTGTGAGCACAGGGGAGCAGGGTTGCACTCTTGTCCTGTGCCTTGGGGGTTTTGAATCCATGTCTTCTGCCTCCCATGAAAGAGCACAGCCCTACTGCATGGTGGGGCATTTTGGGGAGGCTTTTCAGCCTTGTGCTTTGCTACTGTTTTATTTCAACTAATTAAGCTGTTGCCACTCCAGAATGTGAATGGTAACTGAGGCAAAGGAGCAGTCTTGCAAGAACTATCTGAGGTCTTTGTATTAAATGAAGCTGTTTCAGAAACTTTGGGAAAACTTTCTTCAGCAGAGCACTTTGTAACCTGGTGGCTCTGGCACTGAGCTGAGAACTGAAAGCATTCTTTGTCTGATTTCTTTCATGTCTCCTATAATTTAATGTGCGTTTCCTGATTACTGTGTTGTCAAATCCTTGGAACTGGGAATCATCCCTTGAACACTCATGATACAGCACTTTCACATAAAAAAATGCTTAAATATTCACCGAGAATGAAGAGCAAGCAAGAGAAAATGATCTTCTAGTTTGGTAGATGGCTGCTTATCCCTCCAATACTATGTACATGTCTGCTATGTTTATTTATTTATACTAGAAGGACGTGTTAACAGGACTCATAGATCTATCTTTTCCAGCTGCCTCAAGCAGGGGCATTTTGGAGAGGGGTGTGATGGGTTTCTCCCTTCTGACTGAAGCAGGGCTGAACTTGGGTTGTGTAAAGAGTCCTAATCCTTGAAATTTTGTGTAAAGGGCGTGGGAAGGTAGAAAAACTACTGCAGATTTATGAATCCAACCATGGAGCAGCTTTTTAGTGGAGTAGAGGAAATTATGCCCTTGAGATTTTCACCCGTGGGGGTAGACAGCCAGGTATAATTGAGCTGTCTGCATATCACTTTATTTCTGTCTTTCACCGTATGGCTGACACCTGGAGGCTCTCCTTTTATGCCAACCTCAGGGTGACCAGTCTGGTGGGTTCTTACAGGCTTAGGCAAATCTAAGAATAGTTTTACTGGTGAATAAAGAACAGCATTTTGGTCCTTCAAAGTTATTCATCTGTTCTTACCTAGTTATCTGTGAGTTAGTAGCCAATACAAGGTCTGTGAAGCTGGTGCTTTCATGAGTGGCGCTGTTAACAGGAAACGTTCACATGCTCTAACTGGGACACGGCTTGAGCGTACAAATAGACTTAACTCTGCTACTGGGATTTTCTGGGTAGCGCTGATTTGCACTCGGATTGCTTGTTGACACTTGGCTGAGTCTACCCTAATGCGTATCATGTCTGACAGGGATGACACAACATGTCCCAGTCTGACTTAAAGGCTGGTTGTCTTCTTTGGTAATAAACTGGTTCCTTTGTAATGGAATGACACAGTAACATGATAGCTGTGTGTCAGCTTATTTAAGGCATACCTTTATATGCTTAAAAAATACCCCAAAACAAACAGCAATGGAACAGTCACTGAAAGTGACATTGATAAGTAAATTATTTCTGGAGTGAAAATTTCAAGGCATGCTTCTTTTCTTAGTCTCCCTAAATAAGAAAAAACATTCAGCTTTGGGCTCAAGACGCAGTAAACTGAAGCATTAATCTAGGTTTTTGGGATTGTTCATGTACCGAAATTTCTACTTAAAAACAAGTAAAAAGACGTTTGGCAATGGCATTAACATATAACATCACTTATTAATTACAGTATTATTTAATAAACAAGAAAAAATAGCTATTGGAATTCATGTGTGCAATTCACTGCATATGATCTTTTATATCTCTTTATATATATTTTACTCTATCTTTTATATTCTTGTCTTGGGAGATGCTCTATGAAACCATCTGCCAGGACAGGTATAGGAAACAAGAGCAACTTGTCATTCAGAAAGTCCATGTTTGGTAAAGATTTGAGAAGACATTTTGAAAACTTTTGTAAATTGGTGTCTTGTGAAGTTATTAGAAGACCATGTGTTCGATAAATCGGTTCCTGACATGTAACATTCACATGAGCAAGGTATTGTGTTTCGCCTTTTAGCAAATAGTTTCTCAATACATTATCATAGGCGTGAAAATTGTGAACCATAATATACTTGAGAAATGTTAATTTTAACTTTCCCAAACTGCTGTATCGCTATCCCTATTATTAGAAAAACAACAAGCAAAGGTGTTCTGTTATCTATATTACCTCTCCCCCTCAAATGTCTTTATTGTGATTCCTGGCAATAGCTCTTTGTTTTCTGAATCATATATTTAAGAAAAAGATTAAGTAGGTGAGCCTGGCTAAATTCTTTATACACTATTCCTGTGAACTGCTGTGAAAGGTATCCATTTTCAGTTGTATTCTAACATTTCACTTCTCAGTGAAGCAGAGGTTCAGAGATGGGTTCAGAGAAAGGTACACAACAGTTGCCTTAGGGTAACCCTTTCTAAATGTTATTCTAGCTAATTCTCATAGAGCACAAAGAAACGTAGCCTTTCCTTCCTTTTGACCCTGAAGGACATTGATGTAATTCTGTCTTTTTACTCTATCTTCTTAGTGTCACCCTTCATTTATGAAGGGCCTTTGGAGTTTCTCGGTATGATGAACCTTACATGTATCGACGGTGTGTGCGCAGGAATGTGACGTGAGAAAATGGATTTGGGCCTGGCAGTTCCTGCTTTCCTGTTACTGCTTCTGAGCCACGAGGAATTTGAGCAGAGGAGTTGGTTGGTTGATCCAGCAAGGGCTGACAGCTCCGGAGAGGGGTTTGATGTTGTGAATCCGGGCGTGTTTCCAGGCATGTCCAGGGCAGAAGAGCTCTGCTAGCACTGGGCTTCATCTGACCGGGCTTTGGAGGTCTGGGCTGGGGCTATCTCCCTTCAGCTAGCGTGACAGGGTTTCCTGTGCCATCAAGGAGTAGGCACTTCCATGAGGAAAGATTCATCTGACCTATTTTAGGTGACTATTTTAAGGTAAAAAGAATTGTATCCTGCAGAAAGCTCTCTGAAGTACAAAGGAAGCCTCAGCTGGCGAGTATAGTTGTAGATGTCTCCTATGTGGAGATCCATATTGCATCAGCTAGAGCCTACCCTTGATGTCTATGGGAATTTTGATGTAAAAAGCTGCAGTAACAATGTGTTTCCATCACCTCTGGCTTTCAGCGGGATTTCAGCAGAGCGTCCACAGAACTCACTGCCCACCACTCCCACTTCATCTTTTTCGGTTACAAAAAATCCTCCTTTGGTCTCCTATGCCTAGCCAGAAAACCTGCGAGCCAGGCCTGCAAAGCCGCATCACGGGCTGGGAACTGGGGTGGTGGTGGCAGCGCTGTGGCAGGGAGCGAAGGCCGGGGAGCTCCTCAGTGCCACCCCCTGGGCTAGCAGCCCACCCCTCACCTGAGCTGCTGAAGGGCTTGCTGCTGCCGGGGTGCTTGGCCGAGGTACGGACATGCCTCCCCATTTATAGCTTTTTCATGGGTGAAAGTTTGTGACGCTGGGGAAACATGTCCAGCTCTCTGGTCTTGCTTCTAACTCTTGTGTAAAGAGAAAACAGTGAGGGGAACTATTCATGCAGAGCATAATTTCTTTCAAAATCACAAGGACTGTGAAATCACATTGCTATCAACAAGCCTTAATTTCAAAAGCCAAAGGAAGGATAGTTTAGATAGTCGACATCATTTTGAAATTACATGTGCTTACATTTTCCTTTAAAAATTAATATTAATTGAGATGGTAGAGGGTTTTGAACTATATTACACATTAATGCTTACAAGAAAAAAAAGAAAACATTTAAATAACTTTTTCATGAAGATTGAACATTTCAGTCAACACAAAATGGATTATTTCTGGAATTCTCTTTGATGGAGGAATGGAGCATTCATGATTTTCTGTTCCTAATAACATGAAAACTGCTTGTAAAGTTCTTCACAAAATCACTTGCTCCTGTTCTACACATCCCTGCTCATGTCTCCTCATGGATGTTTTGCTTGTGTGAAATTCTATAGAGATATGTATTTTATAATCTTTATTATCTTTTATTTATTTCATAAAACGCCTGTTTTATGATTCTAAAATGAACATGGAGATCCATCAGAATAATCAGATTCTGGAAAAATTAGTGCATATAAGTACACATTATTTAGGGCAACTTCAGTGCAAGTTTTTACGTTGTGTCTGAATTAATCCAAGTCTCTGGTGAATACTATTGCTCTTCGAGCAATTTATATGATTTTGATTTGTGACTTGGGCAGTCAGCCTCTGAAGAAATACCACCAGCAATGTCTTCGTTCTGCTGTCATTCTCAGACACGTCTTGCAGTTTTCCTAGCTTTCACTGTAAAGCAGTGATAAAGCAGTGCAGGTACCTGTTTTGCTTTTGAAGGCAAGGAATTTTTAAAAAATTAAATTGTTAAATTCCGTGTCATATGCAGCCAGGCTAAAGTGCAGCAGCCTCACAAACTGCTCTGAGAATGGTGGGCTGCTGGACAACTAGTACAGTATCCAGATTAAACCAGCATTTCTTTTAAAGCCAGCAGGAGGTGGTCGGGTCACTTGATTGATTTGAGTAGTTTCAGTGAAAGATTAAACACTTTGGTTTTGCATAACAATTAAAGTTTATTCAATTTTTTGCTCAGGCAATCTTTTAAAACAAAGCTGCCTTTCACTTTCAGGCACCATCTATCCATTTCAGATGCCAGCTGATACCAAACCATTAGAAGCATTTTCTTGTTTGACACAGAGGCACAATAAATATTTTAAAAATACTGAAGGAATCTGGGATAAAAAAAGGAATGAAGCACTGTTCTCTGAGGCTGTTCATACCCAGTTCTTCCGATTATTCTCCAAATCCTTTATGTCCATCATTGCCAAAGTACTCAGTCCTGCTGTCCATTTCCTCCGCCTGTGGCTCTCACCCTCCTTTCCTGCTGCAGGTGTATTGTTGCTCGCAGGTAGCATATGCGTGGTCTGAGCTGACATCATTTATGCTCCAGAGCTCCTGTCTCCTGCCTGTGACCGCCGACTCGGAGTGCTCTGTGATTTCTCATCTGCCCACAGTGAGCGGGAGAGGCAGGGTTCCAAGAGAGAGGAATCGTCATCAGGAATCTGAGAAAGAGTTGTGAGGAGGAAGTAGGTGTTTCACAGGGTTTTAAAAAGAGAAGGAACAGGAAAAAAGTGTTGCCCAAACAGCTTGTGAACAATTCCCAAGCACAGGAATCCTTTAGGAGTGCGTGGCTTGGTACCACCTAAACCGCAAGAAACCTAAAGACCCAGATGTTGTGAACAGAGCGCTGTATTTGAAGAAGTGGGGTTTGAAGCTGTAGTGAGGGATGTTAACTCTGGGGGTGTTTAGCAACAGAAGGAAGAGAGAAATGGATTTTTAATCACATTTTTCTTTGGAATTGGCTCCTTGTTGCGAGTGCATCCAGCATCGCTGCAGTACTTTACCGAGTGTATTTCACACATTTCAGGCTGGAGTGGAAAATTTTCTGAAAATGATGTTAAATGTGTCATTTAAGGAAAATCATGAGGTTTTTGTGATTTTTTTTTTGTCTCAGTTTTGTGATTAAATGATGTCCAACTAAATATTTGTTGATTTTTACCATGATGACAGAGTTGAGAATTGCATTCATCATTTTATTCCAATCCCAAACCGACATGAAGGTCTGGCAGATAGCTGGAATTGATTTATAATATTTATGTGATACTTCCTAAATTATTAAAACTTTACTGCTACAAGCAATCATGTAGGTACTTGTATTACAATGGGAAAAATACTCGATCCAATTCTTCCTGACAAGGTAAAGGTGCCTTGAAAGGGTCTGCTCTTTAAGTCTATATAGACAGAAACCACAACCACAGCCTGAAGAATGAACTTCAGTGTAATCTTCTCTCCACAAAACTTGAAAAACAGTATTAATAAAGTAAGACATTTAACCTGTGGGATGGGTGGAAATGCAGTGATAAGATATAGAAGTCAGAGGGTCGTTTGTCTTGTGTGCTGGTAGCTGCAGTCAAAGTGGTGCTGTAATACAGGCATGATTTTTAAGACAAGTGAAGTCCCAAGTCTTTATCCTTGGGACCAAGATCTATTTATTAAGAGGTTGTACAGGGAACTTTCTATATGGGAAAACATGGGAAGAACTGGCAGGAATATCGGAAAGCCTCTCCTTTGTAGCACAACCTACAGACCGAACAGCAGAGAAAATCAGATGACTGAAAAGCAAAACAAAACATGTAGGTCTTGCAAGGGATACTTGAGTGTAGACATTGACCTATCCATAATGGTTTTAATACCATAATCTTGGCAATGATGGGCATGGTAGTGGAAGTGTTATAAGGTGAGCTTATAACAAGAACTGCTAGTTCTTCATTTCTAATTTTTTACTGCTGTCTGTCCTAACTGGGTCAAAACCTACCAGTAGATTAATTTGTGAAATATGCTGATCTTGACTTCATCAGCGCAAACTTCCATGGACCACTTATTCTACCCATCAAGTGATTCCTACGTCAGGTTCATGAGTCTCCCTCAGAACTGTAATACATCTTTTTGAAAGATGTGCAATTTTTATTCAGTCTTCCAAGGGTGAAGAATTTACTGCATCTTTTGCAAAGTTGTATCAATAGGCAATTTCGCATGTTATTTATGGTTAAACTTTGCTGATTCTGTATTTCAGTTGTAACTATAATCCCTCCTCTGTTAGATTTAAGGTTGTACAGTCATCTCTCTATACTGATTGTGGATCATATTAATTTCACCACTTTCTATCGGCCGTGATAAACAAAGTGCTTTTATTTTCTTGCTGCAAGGCAGAATATTCAGGAATTACATCATTCATTGAATTAGCTTTCAGGAGAGAGGACAGAAGAGTATCACCAGTCTCTGTTCCCCTACTTGACTTCTACTTCACCCTCACGCTGTAGAAGCCTGGTTCCCATAGCAATTGGCTCTGCTGTTCCTACTGACATGTTGAGGTCCAAAGAACAAGAGGGATACAAAACTGATATAGGAAAAGAGCCCTACTTATTTTTAAATTCTATATGAAGGTAGAAGTGTCTCTAGAATCTTTGACATGTCCTTGAGTTGTCAGCACAGAGCGCGCTCACTCTCCCTTCTTGGAATAATGCTGAGATACAGGCTGTCTTCATAAAGTATAAGGTGTTTAACCTGTAATTGTTTCAGTCTGAATTTTCTTGATAGACAGAACCACAGTATGACCCTTTCTGCTTGAGAGAAATTTGAAACCCATGTCCCTGATAACAAAAAAAAAAAAACAAAACTCATTAGCATGAGAAACCTAGGATATTTTAAGATTTGACAGCGTTTCACATATCAGTGAAAGATTGATAATCTTTATTTATTTATGGAATATTTTATCTATAAACATTCTGTTCTCTCAATAGAAGTGATACGACGGACATAGTGTGTACTTTGACTCTAAGCTTACGTAAATAGCCTGTATGAGTAAATATGTGTACCTGTGCAGTACTATAGGAAAAGGTGTGGGATTATGTCTAGTTCTGAATACGAAGTCCAAATGCCTGTTTTCTTGTTTCAGGTTTCATCTCTCCTGTAAGACAACTCTTATGCTTTACAGACATTTCTTTAAATCTCTGAAAGAGAACTGCTAATAAAAATGTCTCATTTGAAATGATGGTATTTCTAAAGATCCCATTACTTTTTATTTAAACAACTACTTTCTAATGCACTTAACTTGTAGGGCTTTCTGCCTTGATAGTTATAGAGAATACTTTCCTTCTTACTTTTATCTAAGTACTGCTAGTTTAGCCTTATAAAGTTCCTGAATACTTCCTTTTCCTCCTTAAGACCCGATCCGTAACCAGGATCCATATGGATGGATAGGACCTGTCAAAGCTGAACTGAACTAAGTGATGATGGATACAAAGATGATGCCTGATTCATCACACCTATTTTTAGATGTGTGTGTCTGAGCTGGTCAGCCCTTATAGTCAAGACATTTAGATGTCTGCTTTATGATGAGATGAATCCTGTCCTAGAAGAGTCTTTCTCTTTCCACTGTCTATAAAACTAACCTGGAATATTTAGCATAACTGGCTAAATTTGGTCAAATGAACTACAGTATGTATCTGGGTATATAGATAGGGATTTGCTGTTTGCACTGTTCAGATACATGAGGATCATCAGCTTGTTGACCAGCTGCTTTGAAAAGTTGTGCATTGATGGTTTCCTTACCTTTTCCTGTTCATAAACTGATCTTCTTTTAATCCAGGAAATACCTTCAAGTGTGTGTGTGGTAATGGAGTGCCAGGATATCACCTAGGTTTTTATATGAGAGACCATCCATTTAGTGTCTGAGAATTAAACCCACTAATGGAAATATATCTCTGCACCCGAGGGACTGCTACCTTCCAGCATCTGCCGATGCTACTTGTTCTCTTTACCTCCTCTGTAGATTTCATGTTGGTCTAATTTTCTGCTTCCAGTGCTTCTTCTGGCATTGTGTTCAGATTTAGTTTTGTTATTATCTTCATTTTGCAGGATGTTTTTTCTAATAAACGATTTTACAGCTTTGAAAATTTAATCTCTTCTGTTATTTTCTAAACTAAGTTCCTTGCTACTATTTCTTTGCCTTCATTAGTATTCTCACTAGCACCCAGTTTAATAGCATCAGCAGATTTCCATCAAATTAACCAGTTGTTTATTCCTTCCATATAAAAATTAAAATGTTAAACAGGACTGTTCTGGCACTGATCCTTTGACAGTCTAATCATAATCACCTTTCCCAAACTTAGCAATTTGTTGTTTATCATCACTGTGATACTTCAGGCACAGCTCAGACTATCCTGTCACACATATGTAATCATACGTAATTAATTTGCTGAGATAATATAAAATGATATGCTACATTTCAAATATTCTAAGTGAGTTCAAGTTTAGTTTTCAATTATAATTCCCACTCAGTGGGCAGAAGCATCACGAAAGCAAATACATTTAAATCAAAATACAAGGCATAACAAATGAAATGGAAAATAGTGGATACAATATTAAGAACAGACATTAGGTAAATCGTTGATACATCTATATATGACCTGTACTGTGCTTCATCGTAAATATGAATACAGGCGTAATAGAAGGGGTACAGAGATGGGGGCTGAGACTGCTCAGAAGTCTGCAGATGCTTCAGTCAGAAAAGATGCACGATTGGGATTCAATTGAATCCCCATGCTGTCTGATTTGAAAGAGGTCAATCCCAAGTATCACATTCCAGGAAATTTAATCAACTGACTTCCCCCTAAAAAAACCCACCGAACTTTTTTTTTTTTTTTAACTGTTGTATTTTACTTGATTAATTAAATATTCATCAGTCCAAGCATCACAAATAGAATCCCCTGACTGTGTTTTCTGGCTTCACTGGTGTGTCCACATAGATTCTTGGTATTGCTTGTATTATTTAAGTATTAGTCCATTTTTTGTACTGCCCAATGCATAATGCACAGGTGAATCACACCCAGACAGTTCTGCCCTGTACTAGAGTCTCGAATTTGTTTGAACTGATCTATAAAATTTCTGCTTTCATTATTATTTCATTTAAAGGTTGCCCCAGATCATCCTTTCCTTCTTTTGACTCAGGATCGCCCAAACATGGCTTTTTTATAGCATAAGGAAATGACGTGGGAAAACTCTGGGTCCCTGAAATGAAGCTGCTGTCTTGGAGATTTTCCACAGTACGCAACAAAAAACAAGTAGGAGAGAGCTCTGAAGTGAGAGCTGGAAGCAGTGAGGAAGGTGGTGTGATGAATGGTCAGGAAGCCACGCTAATGCTCCCATTTAAAAATAGACTTGCAGAGTGGTTACAGAGTAAAACTTGAAAAGGTAATAGGAATGCATTCAGAAATCAAAAGGCAAATAAGCAATAAACATTTGTTATGATTAGGTTCAGTTTCATGGTATCTTAGAACCTGACTCATGACTTTTGAATATCTGTAATAGATGATACTAGAAAAATATGAGAGATTCATACTGTGTAGCAGTAAAGTACCAGTACCTGTCTGCACTTTTGCAGTGAAACTTAAATTCCTGCCTTTTTTTTTCTTGTGCAGAGTAGACGTTTTCTTTATATTGTTCCATTTGATTTTTTAAGAAATAGACCTTGTTAACAACTTCAGACTTAATGAATGTAGTTTGTCTATCTGAAACTCTGGGTTTCTTCTTTATAATGCTAAGATATTGCGCATATATTTCTTAAGAGGCTTTTAAATTTACCTCTGGTAACAGTGTGCAATTCATGTAGGTCTGATTGTGCTAAAGCAGAAATATGAGCTGAAACTGTGTATAACAGAGCAAGTAATTCATAAACAAAGAATGAAGTTGGTCAGATACATGTCCTCAAATTTTCTGAAAACAGAAATGTAGTGTAATAATATTTTATACTTAAATTTTGCTATAGTGAATGGATTTTATGGGTCACTAAAAATACAGAGACTGTTCCTTAAATAGAAAAAGAAGTTATAAATACTCTTTTTCAGTTCTAAAATGTGGCATTTAGACCTTAACCCTCTAACTAAATATATTCCTCCTAAAGACCGAGAAGACAGGGCAGTTAGCAGAGGTGTCCTTCAGAAGTTGACCAACACTGGAGCTGAATTTGTGTAATGCCTGTATTATTGACCTGGAGGGTGGGGTGGAGTGTACCCTTAGCAAGTTTGTCCATCACACCAGATTGGAGGGATGGTGCATGACTGGAGGCAGAGCTCTATACAGAGGGCCAACTCAACAAAATTGGGTTGAAAGGAACCAATATAGGGCTTTTGGGTATAAGACACTGACATAATGGCATGAGCCCTGCAGAGGGTTAGCAGGGGTGGTTAAGTGGTTTAGAGCACATCACATATAAAATTTTCTTTAAAATTTAGTTTTTAAATACTATATGTAAGGGAATGCAAAACTGATGATATTTGGTGAATCACTAGTATGAAGGTAAAGTGCAGCTACCATACTGATCTATCATCTCTTCATCTCATGGGTGACTCGTGTCACTCTTGTGTCCACTGGAGGGAGAACACGGGAGGGCACAAGCAGCTCAGGGTGTTCCTGGGGATCACTGGTGGCAACTTCCTAACAACAGAAGTGAACAAGGAGCTCACAAGCTGGTAAATATGGGCTGGCGAAGTGGACAGTGAGGTGGACTGAAAGCTGTGTCAGCTGTCAGGCTCAAAGTGATCCGCGACACAAAGTCGAGCGGGAGGTCAATCACTGGTAGTGTAGCATCAACACTGGGACCAGTGTTGCTTAACCTCTTAATTAACGATCAGAATGAGGGGGCAGACTGTATCCTCAGCAAGTTTGCAGATGATACAAAACAGGTAGAAATGGCTGACATACCAGGTGGGTGTGCTAGAGGCATCTTGACAGGCTGGAGAAATGGGTAGACAGGAACCTCATGAAGTTCAGCAAAGGGCATTGCAAAGTCCTACCCCCAGGGAGCAGTAATACCAGGCACCAGTACACACTTGGGCTGACCAGCTGGAAAGCAGCTTTCCAGAAAAGGCCTTAGGGGTGGACCCTGTGGACAAGAAACTGACCATGAGCCAGCCATGTGCCCTTGTGGCAAGAAAGACCAACAGCTTCCTGGGCTGGCTGCATTAGGAAGAATGTTGCCACTATGTCAAGGGAGGTGATCCATCTCATCTACTCGACACTGTGAAGCTGTGTCTGGAGTGCCAGCTCTGGGCACCCTGGCGCAACAGAGATATGGATTCACTGGAGCAAGTCCAGACGAGGGCTACAAGGGTGATGACCACCTCTCATATGTGGAGAGGCTGAGGGGGCTGGAATTATTTAGTCTGGAGAAGAGAAGGGTCACGGGAAAACCTACCGACGTTTATGAATGTCTGTTGGGAGGGTGTAAAGAAGAAACAGCTAGACTGTTCTTACTTAGGCCCATTGAGAAGACAAGAGGCATAAACTGAAACACAGAAAATTATATCTGAATATAAGTTTTGGGTTTTTTGCAGTTCTGTGAGAGTGGTTGAACACTGGAACAGGCTGCCTAGAGATGTTGTAGATGTAGATGTTGGACATACTCAAAACACAACCGCACACAGTCCTGGACAACTTGTTTTTTCTGACTCTGCTTTGAGCAGGAGGGTTGAACTAGATGATCTTCATAGGTCCCTTTCAACCTCATCCATTCTGTGGTTCTATGATTGTCTAGCAAGATGAGCTAAGTTGAGCCTGAGTGGGAAGCACTGAAAGAATTTCAGGAATATCTGGGTATCTGAAGTATTGGCAGACTGCTAATTTTCTGCTTTGTCCATGGTGAAAGTCACTGTAGAAGAACTAAGTATGAGGTTACCTAGATTTACTATTTAATAGGAAACATGAAAGATAATTGGAATTGCTATGGATTGAACATTTCATATACGCACATAAAAGACTCAAAGTTATGCGTGCTGTCCACTCCCTCTCTGACTTAAAAATCTGCAAAGTCTTAATAATGTTAAATAGTGCAGCTTAAAAAAACCCGACATCTAAACAAATGGAGAAAAACAAGGGAGAAAAGCGCATAGTGAAATGAATACAAGGAGGGACATTGAATTCTTACAATCCATATATAGCTTGAATTCTCTAAGAACAGTAGAAATGAAAATGGATAGATGTTAATCAGTTATGAGACTGCATTTTTCCAGTATTTATGCAAATCTACATTTTGCCATACATATTCTGCAAAAGCACATGAAACGAGTGAATCGTTCGCTACTTCTGCACTCTGTGTTGCAACAGTCATCTAACAGATAAACAAGTTCTCTAAATAACAGGCAGACGAAAAGATCTCCCCAGCAAAGCGAACAACCTGAGAATAGTTCTTTGTTTCAGTATGCTCGTAGTTCCTCAACCAGCCAGAGAAGTAATTTTTTGCAGCTTTTACAAGGCATTGAACATCTTAACGTAACTGGAACCAGTCAGTAGTTGGGTTCATCTATTATATTAAATCTGACCCAAATGTCAATCTGTATGTAATATTAACAGTATTAACAGTTGTAGAATCAGTTACTCATCATGGGGCCCCAAATGTTCTTAGGGCAGAATTTTTAAGATAGCTCAGGAAAAAAAAAAACTGTGGAAAAATCTTTATTATTTGTAAACAAGGTATTTTATAGGAAAAGTAAAAGGAAAATAACTTTGCTGGTCATCATGAGAGAGTCTCCAGTCTGGAAGTCAGGGTTGCTTTAAATCTGAAAGAATGGCATTTCTGTGTAAAGGGAGATCGTTATTACCTATTTATGGTTTCTGGCAGTAATAGCGGGAATAGGAGTAGTATATTCTCACAAAACATGTAGTCCTGGGGAGAAGCAGCTATCAAGTTCCCCGTCCCGAATCATCAGACCACTACTGTTGAGTACCTGCGCGCAGGGGAGCCCACAAATACCGGCATGTGTTGGTTTGCAGGCAGTGGCTGGGGTGAATCCTCTGCGGGCTTTCTCATAGCCACAGCACCCTGCAGAGTTACACAGTGCATGTGGCACCGGTGCTGCCATCATCTAGCACAATCCGAGATGGGATCTGACACTCTTCTTATATGGGGCCCTGCAGGATGTGGGTTTACACAAGTCTGGTAGGAGCCTGCATGGGTGGTGTTTGGAGAGTGAGGCCAGGGGGTACCAATGAGACACGAAACAAACAAAACTGTGTACAGGAAATTCTGCCAGTGTGACCAGAGCCTGGAAACACACAGATATATCCTGCCTGGTGAATGCCTGCTTCAAAGCAAAGAGTCTGTGGGAACAGCGGCTGCTTCTCTTGTTTATGGAAGACTCCATAACCAAAAGGTTTGGTAACGGAGTTTTGGTGGTATCCTGTAGCTTCAAGTTGCTCCTGCAGTAGGATTTCTATGGCGATCGAAGTGAATTGAATAGTTTAGAGTAATGTATTTTAAATCCTTCTGAGTCAGAAGCAGGCAAACTTGGGGCCATAACCTGTGAACATTTCTGTTAGAATCTAAAAATAAAACCGGAACATATTCTTCCTCTCTGGCATCTGCAGAGAAGCTCAGGACATGACCTGTAGATTTTTGTTGATGTTTTTTCCTTGGTGTTAGTTGGGGGATGGAATTAAAATTTAATATGATCTTGATGAATTGGAGAAACAGTCTGGAAAAAGTAGGTACAATTCAATACAGACAAGTGCAGGATTCCAGCTTTAGCAATAGACAAAATTAATAAATACTTTCCTTACTTGTATTTAGGTCTTTGATGCATGTGACTTAATTTGGCTGTTTTCCTCTGTTTTAGATAAAGAGTTAAATACCTCTTTGTTTGGTACTGACAAGGGGACATATATTTTAACAAAAAGATGATTAGAGAGAGTTTGGGACCATCAGTTCTTTCTACACCAATTGTTACATATTTACATTGGCTGGAACAGACCATCTACCTAGAGAATGCCTAGATCTTCATTAATATATATTTTATTTATATACATAGTCAAGATCTCTAACCTTAAATGCACAAAAATCTTATAATAAGTTGTCATATGATAAGAACAAAGACTTATAACAACATCACTTAAGTATGCTTGCGAAATGGTCATGTGAAGGACTTAGACATTTTTCTTTACCTATCTCTTTTATGACTCATTCTGCTGCTTTTTCTCAGTTCTTCAATGTTGTACAGCTCATTCACTGAAGATCTGCTTTTCTTCCTGTCTTACCATGCATGAATTCACATATTAACATCTGGCAAATTCTGCCAGATGTCACTGAAATTGCTTCTTAGCTTCAGTGCTGGAGATGTTATCTCAGCTTCTGATACACAGGAGGTTTGTGATTGCTGTGATGTTCTGTCCTGCTGCTTCTATATTCACAGATTCACAAAGTGGTAGGAAGGGTTGGAAGGGACCTCTAGAGATCACCTATTCCAACGCCCTGCCAGAGCAGGATCACCCAGAGTAGATCACACAGGAACAAGTCCAGGCAGCTTTGGAAAGTCTCCAGGGAAGGAGACTCCACCCCCTCTCTGGGCAGCCTGTTCCGGTGCTCTGTCACCCTCACAGGAAAGAAGGGTTCCCCCACGTTCAGGCTGAACCTTCTGTTTTCCATTTTATGTCCATTGCCCCTAGTCCTGTCACTGGACAGCACTGAGAAGAGCCTGGCCCCATCTTCCTGACACCCACCCTTTAGATATTGATAAGCATGGATTAGATCCCCCCTCAGCCTCCTCTTCTCCAAGCTAAACAGACCCAGCTCTCTCAGCCTTTGCTCATATGGAAGCTCCATTATTTCCTTGTCCTTCTTGAACTGAGGAGCCCAGAACTGGACACAGCACTCCAGGTGAGGCCTCACCAGCACAGAGCAGAGGGGGAGGATAACTTCCCTCGATCTGCTGGTCACGCTCTTCTTCATGCATCCCAGGATGCCATTGGCCTTCTTGGCCGTGAGGGCACACTGTTGGCTCATGGTCATCCTCTTGTTCACTAGGACCCCAAGGTTCTTTTCCCCAAAGCTGGCTCCAACAGATCACCCCCCAACCTGTACTGATCCATGGGGCTGTTCTTCCCCAGATGCGGTACTTTACACTTGCATGTGTTGAATTGCATTAGATTTCTCCCCTCCCAGCTCTCCAGCCTGTCCAGGTCACACTGGATGGCAGCACGGCCTTCTGGCATGGCAGTCACTCCTCCCAGTTTTGTGGGAGAGCTGCCAAAAAAAGAGGGAAATGCCAGGGGTATAAATGTACTTGCTGCATCACACAGGACAAACAGCCCCACATTCCCTCTCTTTTTTTGATGTGAAACTGCTAAGAAGATTAAAAACTATGGAATAGACCTTTTAACCTGTGGAAGTTAATATATTAAATATAGTGGGTTTTTATTGTGCCAGGAGTAGTGAAACATGGAAATCCCTTGAATCAGTTCATTTCTAGATTATTAAAAAAAAAGTCTCACAGTTTTTACCTGTTTAGAGAGCAGTCACCTTTTCTGCACCTCCTCATGTTGCTTTTCATCTCTGACCATAATCCCCTGCGTTCTCACTCTGCTCATGACTTGACATCCTTGCATTTCACTGAATCTGCTTAATTGTGCTGTCTAGTTCTTGCTTCCTTCTCCTCACCTTTTCTTTCAGACACAGTGCCATTTCACCTTGCCTTTGTAATTAGCCACCTGATTATCTGTAAGGTTTTATATTCTGCACGTAAAAACGCTATCGGGAAATTAGGTTGGTGCTTTAACAGCCCCACTGCCCTGCAATCGCCCGCTGAATCAGTCACTTGAAACATTACTGGAAACATTGGTTGCTGCACTATTCCTAAATGAAATACAAATTTACGTACTTTATCTTCCTATGACAATGGTAGTCTTAAATTATACTTCTGAGCATACTTTATTTTACTGTAGTTTATTTTGGGTAAATGGCTCACAGACATAAATCACATCATTGTTCCTCCAGCCAGCCTCGCTGGAAGGCATAAACTGGATGCTGTAAGGTACAGTTGTAAATATTAGAAGATACGGCATCACTGAAATCAGAGGTGGAAGAAAACTGTTTTGCTGCAGTAGTGATCAGGTAGTCATCTCCTTGTTGAGGATAATCCAACAATACGTTTTCATGCTTACCTGTCAGGAATATGATTATTCAGATCCTTACACTTAATTATCTGATAGAAGTTACCTACACAGGTAGCCTATGCCGTGTGTAACGAACTGCAAAATGTTACCTCTTTGCTGCTGATAGAGGATCCAGACTTTACATTTGGCATAAAAATGCCAAAGGAAGTGGTTGATCTTTCAATCAAAGGACACAGATAATTTCTGACAGCAGGAGGCTGATTCTGGATGATCATGTGTTAGAGTTATACCAAGGACTTAAAAATTACCAGTCAGCCAAGTAAGCAAATAAATAAGAGATGTCGTTATGAAATCGTCTTCAGGCATTTGACTTGGATTTTATAAAATATGAAGTGAAGAAAAAAAAGCAAAATTCATTGTGAAAGGCTTACATGTGCCTTGGTTAAGAGAGGAAAATTGAGAAAGAGCATTTGTGTGTAATACCAACTGAAAATAAAGTTAACATACAGAGTTATTCCTAGGAGCTACCACATATATTTTATACAGCAGCAGTTCTGCAGGGATTCAAGCAAACACAAGTGGCATCACTGCATTAGTGATAAGTTTTCACGTCCCACAGATTTTTCTCAAGAAAGTGAAGTAGTTTCATTGTTAGAAAGATGTGTGATCTTTGACTGGTATGGTAATAAAACAAGTAGTCTAGCCTCTCTGCAGATCTGATAAGGGAAAAAAAAAAAAGAGAGAATGGATACTTTGATGTATGCAGCACGGTGTCAGAAAAGACATAAAATATATACAACCTTAGACTTTGCAACCTCCATTTCAGTCTTCTTGGCAGATTTGGAAGGCAGACAATATGCTCCCTGCTTGTATTTTTTCAAGCTCTCTGATTTGTGTATATTTAATAGCACACTACTATCAGAAGGTTATCAAACATAATGTTGTACTTGTTTTTTTCTTGCCTTTAGAGTGATAAATTGGGGATGGAGGAATGGGAAAACAAATGAATTGGCCTTTCTGCAATCTGCCTACTATCCATTTGTATACCCTGCAAGGCAAAAACGTTCCCTCACCAGGCAGAATCCTGGTCCATGGTCTATCGAGCAGATAGATCCGTCAAACAGTTCTTCTTTATTTATTGGGAAAGATACTAAATATTTCTGATTTAAAACTGTACTCTAAATCTATATGCTGATTCTGATATGCCTAGAATAGGTGTTGTCCATGCAATACATTAGCACAAAGCAGACAACATAGCTTGTCAATCACACTGATATGCATGTTAATCACTACTTTCCTAGATTCCTTGTCATCCACAAGAAATGCCTTGATGGCATTGGGACCAGCGGCATCAACACCAGTACAACATCCAACTCAACATGCTGTCAAAAACCCTTATCATCTTCCTGCAGCTCTTGCTCCAAACACTCCTTCCCTTTCCCCCCACACAGCAAGATCCTGATGTGAGATCACAGGACAAGACCAGGCATCTGCGCATCAGGTCAAGAGGAGATGTAGGAGAGGCATCAGGTATGAACAACCCTCCTGCGATAAATCCCCCTTTCTATAACTGACATTTTTATGTGCCACGTTCATCACAGACGGGTTAGCTGCCGTGGCTGAACAGACTCAAAAGTATATTTGAGCTGTGCCTGAGAGCTGGTCGGCTCCACCAGGAAAACGAATCCAGGCTACAGATCTTGCACTTCATACTCCAAGGGGAGGCCAAATGCAGCAGTTAACGTGGTGGTATGGAGGGCGTGCTCCTGTCCCACTGGCACGGAGATGAACAGAGACTGTATTGCTACCAGAGACTGATGTGTCACAGCGGGGCATGAGGTGCAGTTGCCTTCTGCTCTACCTCACAATTGCTTTAAATGCCCTCGTAATCATCCGCTCCGCAGGACTCTTTCACTTCTGTTGACTACTACATTTCCTCTCCTTTCTTTCTTTCTCCAAAATAAGCCTTCAAATCCATCTGTAGGCTGGGGAAAGAACATCAGTTTCATTCTCTGTAAAAAAATAAAATTAAATCCAGGAGGTGTTGCTTGAATATTTTTCCTTATTTAATCAGATACAGAAATGCAACCGCATTAACTCAGTGAAGCATAATTTAATAATAACTTACATTCTGTAGTGGTTTTGATCCAGCTGTCTGAAAACACTTTAAAACATTAATACATTAAATTTAACACTGTCCCTCTTGTGAAGTAGGTAGGCATTATAGGCTTAATTTTACAGATGAGAAAACACAGGCACAGAGAATTTAAATGCCTTGCCCAAGGTCAAATGAGAGATTCCTGCTAGGGAACTAAGAAAATGGGAAGAGGAAGGAACGGTGTGCTTCCATTAGCTCCGCAGCATTCTATCCAGCAAAATGTGTGTGCATCAGTGAAATCTACATACATTAACAAATATATTTGTTTATCTTCATAGGTGTAACAAGACACTAGTATAAATGACTTCGTAATCAACGACATATTTTTAAATTGAGAGAGTGCATAAGAGTGAGGAGTAGATGAAAGATCACATTTTGACCAGCAAGATCATTATGTTTTTATAGTTATACCCTGATCACCTATAGCATTATTATTTTTTCTTTTTTTTTTCTTTCATACAGTTGTTGTTTTTGAGAAATAAGTGAACTAAAGAAATAAGTGTGTAACCCTTGCAGTGGCTGATACGAGTCTGGGCTGCTGCCTCTGGAGATGAACACAACACCAGTTCTTGGGCATTCACAGTGGTGTTACAAGAAAAGCTAACCACAGGGAGGTACAAAGTCGAGATAAAAGCTTGGTTACAGAAGGCTGCCCTGACCTTGGGGGTTTGCCCTCAGAAAGAAGAAGGTCTGGAGTGCTGCTGGGGCTGCTTTCGCAAGAACGGGGACCTCTGAGATGTGCCTGGGTAGGCCTGGAAGTGTTAGCCAGAACAGGGAATGTGTAAATCAGTTTTTGTTTCATAACCACAGGGAGGTACAAAGTCGAGATAAAAGCTTGGTTACAGAAGGCTGCCCTGACCTTGGGGGTTTGCCCTCAGAAAGAAGAAGGTCTGGAGTGCTGCTGGGGCTGCTTTCGCAAGAACGGGGACCTCTGAGATGTGCCTGGGTAGGCCTGGAAGTGTTAGCCAGAACAGGGAATGTGTAAATCAGTTTTTGTTTCAGAACTTTCCAGGGCAGGTTTCTGATGAAGCATGCCAGTTGAGGAAGAGCCATGGCATGGGTCTTATGATTTGAAAGAGCCTGAAGAAGGGTTTTGCCATGGTATTTAGAAGATGGGTTCGTGCAGTGATGTTATTCCTAGGTGTCTGAAGAAGGCTGATAACAACAACATCAGAGAGTGTGGGCTGAGAAGTGACCTGCCCAAGTAGCCAAGCCACGGCGGAGGCAGATTGTCACACGGTGAGAAGGCAGGTCATGGACAAAAAATGATGATGCCGGTCTCAGGATAATAGGTAATAAATGATCCTTGTCTCTATGTGGCCTATTTCTGACCTTAAAGTATCCCTTAGCTCTGCCATTTGGAGCGGTTGGGATGACACCTTTCTGACTGCAGCCACTGGACAGAAACAAGAATGGGTTTGAAGCCACTTTACTCTGTAAGCCTAAGCACTTTTCTTCATAAGAGTAAGACAAGTTTCCATGCAAAGCAGGTCTTAAATGAAGTTTATTTAACAGTAAGGAGGACTGAAAACAAAAATTTCAATTTTAGTGTATTTTAGGTTAATGTGTGAGAAAGTCATGGTAAAAAAAGGCTTATATGATCCACAGAGCTGAAGTCAGTTTTCCATTTCTTTAGTGCTGTATTCTCCCTATCGCATAGGATAGAGCTTGTATGGGTAATCTAACTTCTGTTTTCCCTGGAGCCAAACAAGTGATGTTCTCCTAAAAAGATTTTCTTTCTAGCTCTGGAAAATTACTTTCTTCTCTTCAGCTGTTCCATCTTGTTACATGGATGCATATATCCTAGAAGCACTTGCAAATTTCTGATTTTCCTCCCCTCCTTTTCTTGTAATCAGTTGCCGCCAGCGCTTCCATAAGTGTATATTGGCTTGTTGTCAATTTGCCCGGCTTAATCTATGTAAATACATATAAATGCTTTTATCTCTACTCTCTTTCCTTTCCTACTTAATTTCTTCTGAGATTCTCCGCATCTACTCTGATTTGCGTTGCATGCAGCTCTGTTCCCAAGTTTTGAATAGATACATGTACTTATCTTGTACAACTTTGTTGCTACCTGATACCTGCAAATTCTGTATGTCTTTCAAGCAGTGCTTGTGCATTCATTTGCTCCTGTAGAGAGGTTTTAGATCTTTTTAGGAATCACGAGAAAAACCCTTTGTGAAGCAGGAAAGTCCTGCTAGATTGATCTTCCCGTGTTCTCTATGGAGAAGAGGACCAGAACAACATAATACTCGAATAGAAAATACAGACAGCATACGCAGCAATCACAGTTCTTGCTTCCCAGCTGTGAGTAGCAAACTCACACCTCCTCAAACCAAGAGGCAAAGGCTCTGTTTCCATCCAGGAAAGTCCAAGCAGTGGGCTAGCAGAGGTGTGGGAGCTGGAGAGGAGTGATGATCCCAAGCTAGGACCTAGGGTAAGTTTCTAGTTATCTTTTACTCTTGTTCTGCATATCTTTTCATACTTGTTCCCATTTGTTAGTCTATCAGATGATGCTCCGCAAATGTCATTTTTATCCACAAACCATCTCACTGTTGGTAGTCATGTAAAAACGCCTCAGGCCAGGGCCTCCTTCCCTGAACCTTTCTTCCTTCTCAGCCCCACATCCCTGGCAGAACAGGAGAAACGGGAGACCTTCCTTCTCTGTCCATGTGGCTAATGAATTCTCTGTCCCAAACAAAACTTGCTCAAAGTGTTGCTTCCTGTTGCTGCTCCCAATCAGTACTTCACAGTGTCTTGGACTTAGGGTGGCATGTGTCCTTGTGGCGTTATTGAGGAAACAGTGCTTAAACCAAAGCAAAATGAAAACCTGAATCCAGCAAGAAAGAAAAAAGAAGTCATCCGTGCCTTGCCTCTTGCCTCACTGAAAGAGGCAACTGTTTGCTTCCTGCTAAAATTTTGTGTTTTACGTAAACCAATGCATGACATGAGTGTGATTCGTGTGCCGTGCTAGTATGATGGAGGAACTGAAGCCCCAAGCGCAAGGTGTGGAACAGCAAATTATTTTTTATAAACTCATCTACATAGATGGGCTTAATCTGCATCAATTTTTACATGAAGATCTATACAACAAAGGACATTTCCTCGGGGACTAACTTCACTTTTAGAGTACTACATCTCCATAGAAATGGCTTTTATCATGCAAAGTTATGGGGAGTGTTATCTAAAATACAGAGGGTTGCCAGATAGCTGCTTCGAAGGCCCAAGTGTTTCTTTACCCGTAAGACTGAAGTAATGGGCAGAGAGTAGATATGGCAGCCAGAGGTTTATGCAGAGGCATTTGCTACATTGCCCTTGTGAACTTTTTTTTGTCGTCTATAATGCACTTAATGGCGTATTGTCCTCTCACTCGTATGTTCATACGTCAGAAGATAATAGCATGGTATACACACCATATGTAGTGTATTATATTACAGCGTTTATTATAAAATAAAGTAATTGTGATTGACACTATTATTTTATGAGATGGCTTCAGACCTTCAAGCACCTGTAAGGAATTTGTTTAGAGTATTTTTTCTTTTCTGAATGTATATGTGAGCTAATACTGAGAGATGGCTCAAAGGCAGTTACGATTCTATTTTTGTCCAGAGCTAGGTTTCCTTTTGTATGCAGTTAGAATGCTGTATTTTGAAGCAGGTACGGTCTCCAAAATGTTGTGGTTTTAAAGACAGGTATTAGAGAGCCAAAATAGGAGTTTATGTACCACTAAGGGGCAACTCCTAATTTCTCAGTCACTCAGGTGTGAGCTGATGGAAGGAGAATGGAAAGGATATGAATATTCCACTGGTTATCAGAAAGGATGTATTGTTCAGACCAAAAACTCAGGAAAACAGAAGGCAAGTCTGACAGTACCAGCAGCATCCAGAAGTGTCTGCATTGTTGTGACCTCTTACAAGTTAAAATGTTTCCAGGAACAATTCATTCTACTCCTGGCCCCGGGGGCAATGGGGCTCTCCTTAGCAGTTTTCCTTGAGCAGCTTCCTGCTGTTTCGGAGGCTGGACCTGGATCTTTTGGCATCAGAAGTATAAGCTCATTGAGTTGTTAGAAGAGAAATTATAGTGCATCAGCTGGTTGCAGTGCTCAGCTCTTGCACAAATTCATCTACCAGCAGTAGAAAACTTGTCCATTATCTTTCTATTTTAGGGATGTCCAGGATGTCTTTTTTGAGAATGTAGGTTTTCATTTTGATCTGAGAAAGTTTTCTGAGTGGTTTGGTGTGGTTTTAAAATCGAAGTGTTCTCAGTCAAGCTCCTTGCCAAAGGAAAATCTTTTCCCCAGTTGCTCTCTTCTGTTTTGGGAGCAATTTCTGTGCAAGCGAGGTGTACCATGGGCAGACCTTGTCCTTTCCACAGGCTGCTGCTCAGTAGTTGTTTGCTGGTTGCTGGCTGGATTGCAGAGATCAAAATCCAGGCACACAGATGATGTGGAACTACAGCTGCTTTTCAACATTTTTCTCATCCTGCAATTTTGTATTAATAAATGTATAAGAAAGGGAAATTCTTTTATAAAGTCAAAATTACAATAAAACTCAGATCAAAGATTTTGGTAGATGTAAGAGTTTTTTTGGCAGACATTGTAGCATAATGAGACCTCACAGACTCAATGTCCTATGCTCTGTTCTCAAGGCAGAAGCTATTTAACAACAACAACAGTCTTTGTGCTGATTTTTTTTTTTAATTGACCCGTTAAAAAGAATTTCAATATATGTTACCAGATTCTGGCATAATTTTGTATTTGCACAGTCTGTTAAAGTCCCTGTATGGTTCTTTCTTTCAAGATGGACAATTTAAAATACAAAGTTGTGGTTGCTCAGGCAATAAGAAATGCAAAATGACATGTAATGTATGATGATTAAGGGAATGCTGTCACAAAATTAAACAAAAATAATTTCAAATGCAATAGGAAATATGATCCAAAACATTCTCCTTTTCTTGCAGAAAAACTGATGATCCTGGGTAGGAAACCATGTGAAAAGAATCTTTGTATGAAGGAATTTGTTCCACATAACCATATTTTACTTTTCCCCTGACAAGTTCTTTGAAGATCCCTATTTTTATGGCTGTTGAAAATCTATTGAAGATCTGGAAGATAAGCAGCATTAACAAACTTGTTTCCTCTGTACTTTTGTAGGATTGTCAAATACAATCTTAATTTGCCACAGGCATTTTATGTTTATTAAAAGTGACATTTTCCCATTTTCCTCCAAGCAGATGGCTCATATGTGCAAACTAAGTTAGAGAACAAAGACTGTATGTAATGCCTTAATGCTCCTCAATTGCAATATTCCTGAATTTTCTTTAAGTGGAGACCTGAAATAGATTCTTCCAATTGCTACCTGTGTGGCAAAAGTTTTTAATTAAAACAACAGGGACTGCCTGCATAATTCTTGGGTAACTAATTTTCACAGTGAGCATTTCATCTGTGTGTGTATGTGTAGGCATGTAAATGTATGTATACGTACACATATACATGCTTACAAAATTCCCACATGCTTGACAGTATTTATTTCCCCAAAAGCCACATTTGCTAACTATAGAATGGGGTAAGTTTGTGTTATAGCCTATTTCTGTCTTCTGTTATTAATACCAGATGTAATGTATATTAAGCTTGATCATTTTATCCTGGACATTTGCTTTACAAATTTAATTTAATACAGATAGCCTTTTTTTGAGCTACCCTACATAAAGTCTTATGCATGCACAAGAGGAATTAGTGAGATTAGTGTCTGTGAGCACTCTGCAAGGGATTCAACATACAGCAAAATTTGGGTCACAATGCCTTATAAAGCCAATGATAGTAAGAATTTTTAGCATAAATTTAAGCTAGTACATCATTCCGACAAGCAAAACTTTTAGAACTTTTGACCCAGTTAATTACCACCTCCAGATCATAAATGTTTGGTTAACACCTCTGTCCGGAAAATCCATTCATCTGTCTGGGAAGAGTTTGCCAAAAGTGCATATAGCCAGATTAGCCTCTTACATGGATGGCTAAGTGTAAACAAGGCACTTAATGCTAGCCTGTAGGTCATGCATCAGAGCTAAGAGGTTCAAATACGAGACCTTAATTTCTTTGCCTCTTTCCATACTAATCTCATGTTGTACACACATCAGGTGCATGTGTCTAAGGAATTTTGGGAGTATTGATAATTAATTTTTTTTTTTTTTACATATCTTCAAGTGAGTAACGGCGAAATTGATCAGAAACTTTAATTTCTTGGTAAAACCGTGACTAGTGCATAAGCTCTTTGCAGAATTAAGAACTTGCTCTTTTGGTTTTCATACATTCATTTATGCTTTATTTGCTTCAAAAGGATTAATCTTAATAGCTTTAAAAATGAAAGCCTAAAACGAGCAGGAATTGTTGGCTTAGGACCTACAACAGGGAATTAGTGGCTTCCCACTCACCACTAATGAGTGGATTTTTTTTAAGCTGTGTTTATTTATGAGCACTGTTGAATACAAATTCTTTTTAAATAAGTTATTTTAGGGAACCTGCTCTGCTTGACTTCAAAAAATATTCAACAACCATATTAATGAAATGCCGTTTGCCCAAATGGCAGCATAACTTCATCTCACATTGAAAAAAAAATGCAGCATGCTTAAAGAAGAAAATATCTAGATTATTAGTAACTATGGACTTCTGAATAGTTACCTCCAAAAATGAATATTTCTACAATTGGGTACTTTTTGGGCAATCTAAGATACACGTACATACTGTCATACACTGTTGTTCTGTATTCAGTATGCTACGTAAACATTCCAGAAAATTCATATTTAAGGTGGTCGGTAAAGTGATTTGTTGATATTGAAGACTGCATGCCTTAATAATATTAGGGGAAAAAAATGTCTGAGTTATTTAGGACAGCATAAGTGCACCTCTAGTGCTATTCCTTTTTCATGCTGGTAGAAAGAAAATAAATTTGAACTGAATAAACCCAGGCTAATAGTGGGGTGAATCAGATCCTGTATTCTCAGCTTTTGGGAATTGACCAGCAACACTCTTACTGTAGGATCTTCCATATCTCCTGTCTTGAATCCACAACACGTAAGAGAAAACTATTTAGCTAAGCTTAATAGATTTTTTCGTTCTCCCGCAAGCTCAGATTTTGTTCTAAAATTTAATTTTTTGTCACCGTTGCCAAATGAAATTTTGCTTTTTCCTGTAATGTTTTTGTCTCCTTGACTTCATGCTTTTTTGCTCTTCATTTTTTTCCTGCTTTTGTATTTTTGATCATGATGTTTTTTCCACCATTTTTGTTCTTGGGCTGTAACAGTGGCACGTGCTGTTCCTGGCGTGCGGCGTGCTGCGAGTAGCGTTTCTGGGTAGCTCTGCTCAACGTGGACACTTCAGGCTAACACAAGAGCCTGAGCAGCCGCATGAGTTGCGGGCGAACTCGGTTAAGCTGAACCCCTAGCTTCCAGCCACTTCGCTTGCTCCTTTTGGGGATGCGCTTTGGTGTTGGGCTGGGATTCTTAAATAAGCGCTTGCCTGCATCTTCTTTCTTTACATACCTAACAATCCTGAAAACCAAATTACTTTTCACCGGGGAGCAGAACTGCACAGCTCTGGCCATCTGCTGCTGCTTAGCAGGGGAGCGATTCTGGTCCTGGAACAGCGTACTGGAAAGGTCAACTAGTTTTAGTCGCTCAAATTACTCCGTTGACAGGTTGACCTGTAATTGCCTCCTTCCATTATAACAAATTAAAACTCAGTTACAGAGGGTAATGATTTGTTCCATTATCTGTAAGATGGAGGTGGTATAATTTACTGCATACCTGTTCTGTGCTAGAATTGCACATCAGATTAATTTGGGGAGAAAAATGACACTGTGATAAAATATAGCTTTAAGTGTATTGTACTCCAGCTCCTGCATCATCCAAGTGGATATCTCATTTTGCATTTCTGAAGTGATGTATACAATAAAAAAGCATTCCTTTTGGTGTTTTTTGCTAAAATACGTATACATATGCACACACAGGAAAGCCAATCGTTGTCTGGCGCTGGCAAAGTTGTAACCTGAGGAGATAAGGCTCCAGAACACTACAGAATATACACGGAATATTTATATGTATAACATATTAGTTAATGTATTATCTATTTACTATATAAACATTTTTGTAAAGTTTAATTAGTGCGTGATACCAGAAAGTATTGAAAATTGTTGCTGCCTGACAAGGAAGAGAAGGTCAAGCTTGTCACTGAAATAATTTAGGTTAATAAATTAGGTAATATTTGAAAAATAAATACATCGAAATATATGGAAGGAACCATTTACACGCAACATGCAATTGTGTGAGTATCTGCAAATGCAGCACTGATTTTTTTATCTTGTTTGTCCCTTGGCAGCTTCCAGCTGAACTGCTATGCATCAGACTCCATCATTATGTCTGGCAGCTGCAGTGCAACATGGTTTTAGAACTTACTGTGATTGCAGCAATGAAGCACAGCAAGCATTTTACTGGCCAAATTTAAAAAAAATAAAAAAGAAGAAGAAAAAAAGCCAAAAAACTTGAATTGAGATATTTTCTGTATCCATGGTAATGATGCTCAGTAGGCAGGAAGCCTCCATGATATTGTCATCACTGACAGCTCACAACAACTAACCCAGTCCTGAGGTTCCTGATACTCAGCTCCCTCTCCTAGCACTATTTTTTGCCCAGTTTTACCAAGTGCCATGGTGCTGCAAAGGAAAAAAAAAAAACCAGCAGCATAGAAGTTATAGAAAAGTGTCCATCAGGTGTGGATATGGTTTCCTTCAGATCCCTGAAATGGTGACCTTGCTGCACCTCCCAAGATGAGCAGATTCTTTCCTTTCCCCCCCTCAAAAGAGTACTTTCATGTGTATTACCAATACTCCTTTAGATGTAATATGACATGAAAACCCCTGGATAGCCTGGACCTCAAGTAATTCCTAGAGACACTAAGTGATATAGAAAGGGATCAGCATATTCAGGTGGAGTGGGAGAGAGAAGAGATTAGCCAGAGAGGATTCTGAAATACATTTTCTTTACCGTTTAGTACTGCTGGCATGAAGGTTTTTGCTGTGTATTTATGCTTTCTTTTGTTTCAGGGGGTAGCACATGGGTAATATATGTGAAAATTATGGACCTTCTACTTGCTTCTCCAGGGACAGTGCACATGCTTCTTATTTTTTCTAGCCTTTTTGATCAATAGCAAATGTATAGTGTTTGGATTGATGCTAATGGGTCGTTCTGTTGTTTTGATTTATTTTAAAATCTGAATAGCATATAGATGACAAAGCCATGATGCGACTGGGATGAAATATAATTGTGTTTCCCCCACACCCACCCCTTTAAAAGGAAGAATGCAAATTAAAGTAGTTGAGGGTAGAAAACACAATTGAAAACTGGCTTTAAGCGTGTGAGTAGACCTGCTTATGTAAATCTCTGAAAATGTCTTCAGAGAAAGTACTGCCATTGAAAGCTATAAATATGTTTTAATTCTTTCTGAATGAGGATCAGTGTGAGGAGGTGTATTAACTCCAGTTTCAGTTCAGAACAATTTTATTCCCCTCTAATTTTAAACAGAGTTATTAAAGTTAGACAGTGCTCACATTTCAAAGTACACCTTTAGGGCTGGCCAAAGGTAAGGTACATTTATATTTCAGGTGTCACTACTAGCTCGGCTCTATAGAACCTTTTACAGATTTAAATATTCTCTTGTGCCATTAGATGAAAAATTCAAGCAAAAGCTGAACTGGCTACAGCAACACGGTTAAACTGGCAGCTAGGTACAGAAAATACTTGTCATGGTTTAACTCCGGC
>NW_010266192.1:0-9075 GCF_000690775.1 Eurypyga helias
AAGCTCCCACAGCCGAGCGCGGTCCCCAGTGCCGGCGGCCGTTTAGTGATGAGCAGCGGGCGAGCGGGGCGGCAAAGAGCTGAAACAGCCCAAGGGGCTCGCTTGAGCCCGTGCCCCACGCCGCGGTGCTTGCTCCGGGGAAAGGCGGTAGTTTAGTTGTATTACACATCATAAGAGCACTCAGGTTTATGTTGTTAGTGTTTGAAGCACATGTTTTCACTTCTTGAAAATCGGTTCACCAACTCTTGGGAAAAAAAAACCCACCCCATTAATTTCCACATGCTTAAAACTACGAATGAACAGTTTTATAACGTCTACGGTGACATTCATCATGAGAGCAGTTTTACCTTGGTTGCCAGTGGGTGGACTCTCTGTCATCCGAATCCCGTAGAGCAAAACTGATACGCTGCGCTTGAAGCAGTTCAAGCACTGATGCAGAAAGCCAGGAATATAATCATAATGGCTTTCATCTCCCTAGCATCAGTGAATCTTGAACACATACTCAAGTCTGTTTGTATAATGCAGCGGCACCTTTTGAAAAGTGCTTTTACTCAGTGTCATTTTTTTCTAGCTGGCAGGTTAACGTTACTTCACTGAATTCCCAACCTCCTGCTCCATGTGTGAATTTGCTAATGAACACTGACCCTTGCCGCTGACTTTTCTATGTCTGTAGAAGATTATCGAACCATATTAGTTTTGACCTTAGGTGCTGATTCAGTATCTCCCACTTCCTTCTTTCCCATCTTCCATTAGTATCAAAAGGAACATGCAAAAAAAGACATACAAAATTACATACTTTGTGTGGAAACAGAGAAATAAGAGATAGGAACAAATTGTTATAATGTTTTATGGATACAATTTAAGAAAAGAAAATCCATTGGAAATAGAGCAGTACTTAACAGGGGAACTACACAGGATAATTAAGTAATGAGAACAGTATATTTGTCCAGACTGCACTATTGCAAAGGGTACTAGAGTTTTAATGAAGTAATACATCATTGCATGTTAACAACCATTCTAATAAAAAATAGCAGCTTATCTTTCTTTCTAACAGAGGTTTAAGGGACAGAAATGACAGATCAGTACTTGGTCTTACTGCAAGTCCCAAACAGAAGTGCTATCTTTGTTATGGAAAGTGTTTTCCATTTCCTGGTTATTTGCAGTACTCAGTACAAGGATGTTCCTGAGGTCCAAACTCAAAGCCACTGAGAACTAAATAAATTAATTTACAGAAATTCATGTCCAAATAAAAAAACATTTAAGAAAAATAGTTGCACTTTGCTTCTGAACATAGTCCACGATTACTTCTCTCCGCAACCCTTTTGTTACAGAATGAGGTGAAGAAAACGCATTCTTAGATTAGACGTATTATGACTTCTCAGTCTAGGGCTAGGACAGAGCTGTTGCTGTCACCATTCGTGCTGCCAGCTGGAAATAAACTCACTGTCACCGTCCTGTTGTCAACCACATCACTATAAAACAGGGCACCTTGACTGTGAAGGGATACCAGCGATATTCCAGTAATTCTTCATTTCCACAGTGGCGGGAGACAACCTCAAATTAATGCATTCAGATTTAAAATCTGTTAAAAAAATCTAAGTAACACTTGTGGGGTCAAATTTTGGAGTTCTGGCAGGTCAGATTAATGGGTTTAAAGTAGAAGGGATCAAGGAGGGGAACGATTCCTACCACGTGGGGAAGCCTGACTAGCTCTGTGTGAGTTTCAAATGCCGTCATGAAGTGCTGGAATGGGCCGCGCCAAGTGCCTGCATAGCGGTAGGCACTGCGTGTCAGAGTTGCTAGTGGGCTGATACTGAAGTACATGCCATCCGAGGCGAACAGAGAGCTGTCACAATCCGTGCACATCTCATGCCATTAAGCATGGTCATGCCATTTGGCTCTGACCAAACAGTCTTTCCTGCTACCCTGTTTCCAGTGTTAGCCAGTACCTCATGCTTAGGGAAGAGTGTAAGACCAGGAGAGGTGTTGAATGTTTATCCAAATGTTTACCTAAATATTTCTCCCAATGTTTATATGCTCTCTGCATCTGCCACTTGACTGTTTCTCAGACCCCTCTGCTTTGTCACTTGGGCCCTTCCTTAGCCAGAGTTTGTGTCGCTGCACAGCATGTTTACTATGGCTTTATGTGGGATAAACCCACGGAGTAATTGTTTCCAATATCATCAAGCAAGAAATTAAGCTAAAGTTACTGTCATTTTTGTATTTTGATTTTTAACTCTCAAAATATGTTGTTATGCCTATAAGTCTATATTAAAGAATTTTTATACTTCCTTAGTCTTTGTGGACTGAAAGGTGAAGTTTTAAGGCACCTCCCCAGCATGGTGTTTGTAAAAATGTGGTATAGGTCTGCATTAACGATGGAACATATAGTACACTATTTTGAAAATCTTAATTATATAAACATGGATTAACTATAATTGCACACGCCTTGGGTTATTGTACTGGGCCTGGGCTGGCTGGTGGGGATCAACCCACCAGAGTTTAGAAGTTTATTTTGTTAGTCTCAGTTTCCATTTGAGATCTCAATTTGTTATATCAAATTCCAGTTCTATGAAAAGACACTCTTACTTGCTTTTTACATTGGAAGGGCTATCAGTTGGTAGCATTGTTCAGTCCTTAAACACAAAAACATGAGCTAACGCCATCAAACGTGCTGGTTAAATATACCTGCCTATGGAAGCTAGGAGCATAGAGCACCTGTCTTTCAGCACTTTGGAGTCTGATTTTCAAAGATGACTTCTCAACCCTTTTGAAAACCGAATCATAATGGTCACTTCAGTTGGCCAAGCACAAACAGAAGCATTCAGATCACTAGTCAGTTCTGAAAACTATGAGTCAAGGGGCCATGAGAAATGTAAAAATCATGTACATAGGTTCCAGCCCTTATACAAACCTTTGGCCCAAAAGGGTGGCTTCAGTCCCGATTTCATCATGTGTTTTCAAATAACAGCAGTTCAAAGTAAGGATGCTTAAGGATTTAATAGTAAAAATATATAGTCACTGCTACTGAAAAGTGTGATGGACCGTTGGTTTTGTGGGTCCCATCAATTCAAGTCAGTCCTCTGAAGGTAAACAAGTACTCCTCTATCCTTTTCGGGAAAGTAGAGATAAAAGAGTGTAATATTTATGTAACATTATATTTATGTCTAAAGATATTTTTAATAATCTCCTAAGAACACCGACAAATGGAGAAGCAAAGATATTCTGTGAAGAAACTATTCTACTAAATTATTTACAGTGGATGGATATTTTTAGAATTCTAATTTGAAATGTATCCATTCTCTTTCTTTTGTAGGTGGCTGGTATTAGGTATTGCCATGGTGCGGTTTTATATACAGAAAGGAACACATAGAGGCTTATTCAGAAGCGTTCAAAAGACGCTTAAATTTTTCCAGACATTTGCTTTGCTTGAGGTAAATTTTAAACATTAGTTTGCTTTACTGGATGCTGCATATCATAGGCAAAACACGTTAATAACCTGAATCGAATATCAAAATGTTATATAGTACTTGAAGTCCTTTTATCTCTATTATTTAAAGAAGTTTTTTTGGGGGTAAGATGACTAGTTTAAACAAATGGGCACATTTTTTCAAACATAATTCTAGTATTTCTATAAATCAAATACTGCCTGGGAACTGCTTTGATTGAGAGTCTTTAACTCGAAAGGCAAAATCTCTGAAGGCATTCCAGCCAGCAGATCAACCCTTAATCTTCACAGATACCTCATCTCCATCTCCAGAGATAGCTTCCCTCTTATTCTTTACATTGCAGTCATCATCCTTCTGTGCCTTTCCTGCTTCTGTTTATTTCCAGGCTGGATTCATATGCCCTATATAATCTGTTACAACAGGGTCTATGCAAGTTATGCAAAGTATTCTTTAAATAATGTGATTTTTGCAAACTCTGCACTCATGGTCTCAGTTTGTGGTAGTCTGTGGAATGAACCTGTTGTGTTGAGCACTTACAGTTCTTTCCCAGGCACAACAAAGAGGGCCTACCTATGTTTTAACTTCCTTTCTCAATCTGCCTGTAATATTTGTAGTTCAAGCGATTATGAAAATCACGTGGCCAGATGTATATAGGTTTTTATGCTATTTAACTTTCACCATAAGTAATTATACTCAAATCTGTCAAAATAATGAAAAGCACTCTATTTGCTAAACATTACTGACCAGAAAATACTATCCATCTGAAGCTTCATACCTGTCATTGGCAAAATTATAATAATGCTATTAATCCATAATGAACACAGAACATTTAAAAATTGCTATGCGTTTAGCATCGCTTATATGGCTCCCTCCACATTGTCCTGTAAGATTCTTCTTTGAATAAGTTACTGGAAAGGAAGCTTGTTAGTTGAAAAAATAAATGCTTTGTCAGTATCTAAGTATGTAATGTATGCAGTTAATTAGGATAATAAATCTCTTTAATGTGTTTGCAAAGACTAGATACTGAGCCTTTCACAGCATTAGTTGCCAGGGCTCTAATGTGTATTTCTTTTAAAGACTGTTGGTTGAACAAAAAACCAGTTCTCCTTTAGGATTCAGCTTAGGTTTACATTCATATCAAAAGGCCGTGTTTGTAGCATAGGTAGTAACATACTGTACACCAGTAACCTCTAACTTATTTTTATTTACAGGTAGTCCACTGTGCAGTTGGTGAGTTCTTTGTTTTAGTTTCTCTTGTAACTAATTAAAACATGAATTGTGGCACAGAGATAACATGTTTCTCTTTTTAAGGAATAGTTCGCACATCTGTGCTTGTGACTGGGGTCCAAGTGAGTTCAAGAATCTTCATGGTGTGGTTCATTGCACATAGTATAAAACAGGTATGTGCGTGAGCAAGCTGTGTTTCGGTTGGTTTTGAGGAGAAGCCGTTAATACAGTTCTCATTCTACCAGGAAGACCAAAAATTAATGGCATTCTCTCAGAGAATACTTAACCTACTTGAGTTTGCATTTGGAAGTTGGGCTTACAGGATGGAATTTTTGCGCTCCTACCCAGGAGACTGGGTCTGGGTCTTAGATGTGAATCAGCACAGCCTTCAGCATCATGCCGGCCGTTGTCTGCCAAAGTGAGATCAGTGGCAACTGCTCTTATTTACCACAGTGTTACTGGTTCCCTTTCAAAAACTTAAATTATCACTTACTGAATTAATCTAAATGAAAATATGTCTTAAAGTGAATTCACCTGGCTAAACATGTTTATGATTTTGCAATTTATTTTAGGTACTTTCTCAAGATTTTGATGTTATGGTAATATTAATATTTGATGGCATGCATACTGCATTGTTTTCATTAAAACATATATCAAGTCACCCAGCCACAGTGATGCTTCAGGTCCTGTATCAATGATGGTAGTTCATTTGCCTGGCTGCAGGTGGTTTTTGTAAGCCTAGTGATTCGTTAGCAGAACGAAACAAGCAGACTGCTTACAGCTGGTAGATAGGACATGCAGTTCAGTTTCTGAGGTCTGCTTTCTGTGCAGGGCATGTGATAGATTTTGAGCCTGTGCTCCTGGATTTCTTTTGAGCGTACAAAGCTGAGCCATTAAACTGTCTCACCAGCAGATGGCATGTGCCTTTCTGCTGATGGGCTGTCATCGCACCTGCCTCGGTTGTCAAACCCCTTTGTTGCACTTCACAGAGGACTCTCTACACCTCATCTTTTGCTTTACTGTCACTTTTTTTTCCTTTTTTTTTCTTTTTTTTAGTAAGGTAGGTGTTTTGATTTTTCCCTTAAGGGAAAATGTCTCAAAGATTACCAGTTTTTTTACATTGAACATTTACATGGATGCTGAAATATAGCACTGCATTTTGCCATTTTGTTATTATCTGCAGTGGATTAAATCTTTAGCATATCCAGTAATTTCTTTTGTTTTCTCTGTCATCAGTACAGTAGGTCTGTCCAAGTAGCTGTGTCCAAGAAAAAATACATCTGAATGTATGTCTGATTGTATTTCACGCTCTTACTGCTTAGCAGGCATGAATGTTCAGGGTCACTTTAGGTGGTGAGAGGCTTGTTAGTGATAATAGCCAGACCCAGATCTCTCTACTTGACTGGAGATTTGCAAGGCAACAGATAGGAATTCTCTGCATACTTATTTAAAGCTCTTCTGCTTGGATTTAGCACTGTGACATGAATCCAAGTTTGGGTTATCAATGTTTGTCTCTAATTGCATGAGGCTAAGAACAGCCTAATTCTGTCTTTCCATTTGCTTATTTGTTTAGATGTCTTTGCACTTCAGTTGTTGCTTTTTATGAGTTTGGCGGTATTTTTATATATTCTTTTGTGATGTTGGTGAGATCCTTTCACTAAAAGTGCACCTTCTTTGACTGACACGAGGGTGTGATTTTATGAGATGATGAGCACTTACAGTTCTTCTTGACTTTTGACAGTTGTGTATTTTCAGCATCTTTGAGATGTATTAAGCTTTGTCATCATGTTGCATTTTACTAAAAAAATAGTTTCCCTTTTTTGTAATTTTAACAAAACTTGTATTACTTTATTTCACAGACATCCCTGGAGCTTTTCAGCCTTCAGGCATGGAAGTGTATTACAAAATTCCTCCCCTTTTAAAGAAAAGCAAGTTACTTGCGTGTAATTCTTCTTCTCAGAAGGTAGTGTTTGTAATAGATCCCCACGTGCCTTCTTTGTATTTGGGGACTTTTGTTTATTTGTTCACTTGGGGTGAAAAATAACCGATGTTTTGAAATGGCAGAGAGGTATGCTACCTACTGATGAGGCAGTTTAATGACTCAGAACTTAAATCTTAGATGGGATTGTTGCGTGAGTTTGCCCAAAGCTCCTGATTTACCAACTACTCGTCATGTAGTGATCCATTTGTGTTCCAGCTCCTTAACCATCTTACAGCTCTCTGAAGTCTGCCAAATTTGATCTTCTGTGACCAAGTTCCAGTTAGTAGATTATACTGAGCAGTTCTTTTGTCTAAAGTTTCATGGAGACGTGCATTATACAGTGAGGAAGGAGCATGATAAAAAGTAAGAGAAAGTCTAGGAGACAGGGTAGAGAAATGCAGAATGGGTATAAAAGGATGGTGAAAGGAACTTATCTTTTGTAGCATTGTTTGCTTCTTGCTGTTTTGAGGAGTAAGAAAATAAAGAAGTAAATTAACCACAAATACAAAGAGGGAGACAGATAGCATAGTGAAAATGCTGGTAGAGAATAAAGAGGAGGAGTAAGCTTAACTATAGGGGTTTATATTTTGATATTTGCATAATGGGTAAAGATTTTTCAGTTTGCAGAATGTCTGTATGTTAGTAAATACTTATGATAAAGAACTGTACCTGGTAATGGTTTCAGCATATCACTTTTATGCCAGAATTTTCTTTCTTTACAAAATGTTAGTTCTGTTCCATGTATCTTAAACAGAAGTGTGTTGCAGTTTGCACAGAAAAGAAGCTTAAGGATGAAGAAAGTGTTGGTTCTTTATACTTCTGCAGATCCAGAATGAGGAGAGCGTTATTCTTTTTCTGGTCGTATGGACTGTGACAGAGATTACTCGATATTCCTTCTACACATTCAACCTGCTCAACCATTTGCCATACTTCATTAAATGGGCCAGGTGGAGATGTCTTGCACTTCAGTGTCTCATGGTTCTGTGCATGTTAGTTTCACGCATGCTGGTCTAACACACGGGAGAGCAGATGTTTGGGCTTCGGTTGCCTGGCAGCAGAGTGCAAGTCAGTTGCTTTCTCTACTTGGGATCATCGTTACATGGTTTAAAATATTAAAAATACTGTAGCTGAGATTTTGGGCTGTCATTTGGTCTGTGCTTTCTGTGTCTCATGGTTTGAACTTTGCTTTCATTTACTTTTTTTTTTTTAATCCTTGGAGTCATCTTTTAGCTTACAGTATGACTCCTCAAGGTGCTTTTGAATACATGCTCAAAATTAAGTACCTGTGCTGGTCTTTTTGGATTTCAGGTGTTTGAAAATGTGGGAGTTGTTGTCACTCAATCTGTATGCATATTATTGCTTTATGAGAAGTTCTGTTTTTGTAAGGTTATATCCATGTAGTGAAGCCAAATACTGACTTAGTTTAGCCCACATAAAAAGTGTGTTCCATATCAAAACTGCTTTGATTTTGAAGCATACTTAAGGTTGGGCAGTAGATTGGATATATTACAGAGACTGCATGTTTGTCAGGGGACTCAGCTGGAAGAGTAGTGTTCTCTGTAGTCATCATTTGAAAAATACGTGTAAGACAGACAGACTTACACTGTTAGAAGGAAAGTAATCTAAATTACAGTCAGTGCAGGCAACTCATTTAAAAGAGTGTGTTTCTTTATTTCCCTTTGGTTTTGTTTTATAGATAATGCAGTTTTGATGCTTCTAATGCACTTCTTTGATATGTCTCATATTTATGTCCATTTTTGTAATACATTTCTGCTAGTACCTAAGGCAGTAGGCTTGGTTATGTTTAAGCACTAAATGGCAAACTTAAAAATAATCAGGTCTGGTTTCATTAATAATTTTTTGTGTAGGCTTCAGAAGGAGAAATGCATTCAGAAAGTACCACATTGAGAGATACACTGGCTTGATGCAAAATGTGCATCTTGAATGACGGAATTTTTGTTTCCTTGTAACAGACAGTAGGGAAAACTGACATTCTCGCATCAGAGATGTTTAGTGAAATATACTATAAACAAAACATTTGAAAACGTATTATGTTTTCATAGAGTCCAAAGTATCCCATCAAGATTCATGGATAAACAGCACAACTGGGCATAAATTCAGAACTCCAAGGGAGCTGGAAATTTCTGATCTTTAGCTTGTAATTGTAAACAATTTGTTTGTCTGTTGTTATAAGAATAGGTAATGTAATTTTAGTTCAGAATTTTTCTTTGGGTTTTTTTTTTCACTGCAGAGAGACAAACCATGTGTAGGTCATGGTGTCAGTTCCTTCTTAGACCTCCCCATATCTGTTCTCTCACCTGTGAGCCCTCCTAAACCCATGTGCTCCTAGGAGGGTTTCATGTTTGGTTGCTGCTGTTTTGGATCTCACCTCTTTTGGTCATGGAGTGCACACTCTTT
>NW_010266192.1:9106-27819 GCF_000690775.1 Eurypyga helias
AGCTCTCCTTGTTCTTCCCTGCATGAATGCAAGAGCTCTTCCTTAGCAGAAACTGCATCTCCATGGTGCACTATGCATGGGGACAGCACAGACCCTACTGATGACATTTTTCATTTTGTCACCGCCTACGTGGCCTATGGCATTCAAACCACATTTTCTTTAAACTGAATGCCTTCACCTTTTATTTGAATGTCTTCTTCCCTTTTTAAAGTGGATCTGATAAGTTTCTGGCACTCTCATTTTATTTTATTTTTTATTTCCACTTCCCTTAGAGGTAAACCTAGTGTTATTTGATTTTCCCATGTGGCAGTGGGTAAAACAGGTTTCTGATATTTCTCAACATTTTTATTATCTTCAAAGAAATGACAATACATAGAATTGACCCAGTGTGCAGGCAGTGTGATAAAGATGTGTAGGGTCATCTGAATTTGGGATCCAGTCCTGGTCTGAATCCTGTCAGTGACCACAGGAGCAAGAGCTGTAAATTTTTTTTTAAAAGACATTATTGGAGACTACAAATTTGCAGATGTTTTACTCTAGCATTAGAGAGAAATACAAACATTATGATACTTGACTGTTTTTAAATAGAAGGACTGAGGAATGCATTCTCTATAGACCTAAGAAACACTGTCCAGAGTAACTGAAACTGGTATTCTGTGCCAAATGAAGATGTGGTCCTTGATTTGGGTGCAGGAACTACTGTAATACATTCCTGCACCACTAATAATATCAAGAGGAAATTTTAAATTCATGGGGTGTTTCTCACACTACTTTTTCTTTTTTTTTAATGCAGATACAACTTTTTTATCATTTTGTATCCTGCTGGAGTTGCAGGTGAACTGCTAACCATATATGCTGCTTTACCCTATGTGAAGAAAACAGGAATGTTCTCACTGAGACTTCCCAACAAATATAATGTCTCCTTTGACTACTATTACTTCCTTATTATCGTCATGTTCTCCTATGTGCCATGTAAGTATTGCTTAACAGGAGTAACGCTAACAGCGTAATACAGTTTCGGCAGTGCTGGAAACACTGCCTGTAGTTAAATTTGCTGGACACTTTCTACTACAAAAGCCTGCTTTCTGTTGCTCCAAACTTTGCTGTGCTTTAATTTTTCAGTTTGCAGAATGTCTGTATGTTAGTAAATACTTATGATAAAGAACTGTATAGACTGTATATAGACTGTAAAAATAGACTGTAATTTTCCATCCTGTTAGCTGCCTCAGAACATAAGTTGTCTTAAAATTTTAGTGAAAACGCTAAAAACATTTCTAAGACTTGGACAAAGCAAAAACCCTTTGCTTACACACAGAAATGTCTGTAACTGCCGCTGAGAATTTCTAGTGCCTCTGCTGCTTCGTAGCAGTGGCTTAAAAATTGTCCTGCAGGTTGTACCAGAGGTTTGCCTTCTTTTTATTGTTATTAATACCCAGTTGTTACTAATACACATTTACTTGTCACCTCTGAAAATCACCATTTGAGCAATATTCTGTAACATTTCATTTTCACAGAAATTCACCCCCAAACCTCTCCAAAAATACTACAGCCCCTGGTTTAATCAGATTGTCCTTCTGCTTCTGGATACCAGAAGGCACAGATCATTTAGCTAACCAGAGCTGAGATTAGAGAGACTATCTGTCTTGCATTCCCAGTGCTATTTCCACCGGCACCTAAGCAGCGTAGGCAAGGAGAAAACAACGCGATTCTGATACAGCCCCACGAATGGGGCTAGACCAAACTAGACAAATAGAATATTTTAGATAGTATATCCAGTGAGGCAAGGAACAAGGCAAAAGATTAGGGAGAGGCATTGAGAAGAAGGAAGAATTATGTTAAAAGCATCTGTGATCTGCGTCCCTAAAAAGTATGCATTTAAGAAGTTGACCTTAAACGCGGACTTTCACAATCTGCACACACACTGTGAAATTTTTTGTTACAAGAAATTTTTTGTTACAAGAAACAAAATTACAAAAACTTTGTTACAAAGTTTCTAGGAGTAAAAATTGTCCTAAGCTATCATAACTTACTAACCATTTTACAATTGTTTATATAACTTACTGCTTCAGGAATAAATACAATTTGCTATCCATTAAATATAAGGATAAAGTGTATGAGCAGGTCAGTAATATAATAGATCTCAGAGGGCCAGGAGAGAGGGAGCTCCTCACTTCGGATTTGAACAAGTTGGGTAAATTTGTATCCTCCTCAGAGTCTGCATTCAAACATGCTTACCTTAGCACAGATTTGAAGACTTCAGGCGCTGCCGGAAAGCGGTTAAGGCCTGTTCGTGCAAAGGAAGCGTTGGAGGGAAGTTCCTTGAACACAGGCTATACATTCAGGGGGCCTTGTCAGACTTCTGCATAATTACTGTTTCCTAATTCACTGCCGTGTTCATGACTTGCTGTTATTTACCTTAACCAGCTGCAGCACTGTGTGCCATAATTTTTCCTCACTTCATAATTCTGCAAAATTGTATTTTTCCATTATGTGTTCTGTTGATTTTTTTTCCCATCTAATTTGCTTTTTTTCTATGCTTGGATCAAGTATTTCCACAACTCTACTTCCACATGCTGCGGCAGAGAAGAAGGGTGCTTCATGGAGAAGTGATTGTGGAAAAGGACGATTGACTCAAGCTGTGTAACTATGGTGCTTTTAATGGAAAAAAAAGAGGGTAAAAAACCAAAACTTCCTGTGATTTTTCTGAGTCCAAGTTTTAAAACATGGAACAAGAATAAACAACTGTGCATAAAATAGCATGGACTGTATTATTTTTACAGTTAATGTATCTTCAGACTTACCTTTTCATCCTTGGTTTCACTTTGATTTTTAACAGTTTATTTCTTCAGACAAATTATTTTCCTATTTTCAGTATGTTGACAAATAGCTTTAAGAACTGAAAGAGTTGGCTACTGTGCTTTCTATTCTGAAAGTTCTGTTACGACCTGTAGCCATCATCAAGAACAGAAGGAGAGTTGATAAGTTGTACCGAAAGCCAGCCTTCTGGAAAACAGAGCATAAATTAGGTAATGATGGCTAGGTGGCTTAAACATTATTTACGCTTTATATTAAATACCTTTCCAGTTACAAGTACTGCTAGCATGTTGTTCAACATTCTTTGAATTACAGGATCATGCTGTAGAATTCCAGAAGGAGCTGAGTTCTTGCTTGTCAGTACAAATTTAAATCTCTCTGTATTTTCAGTTGTGAATTTAAAGATAGGTAGGATAATCAATATAGTATTAACTGGTTAAAAGGTTGTGCTGAGGAGTAGACTTGATGTGCATACCTTTCTCTGATTGGTGGCTGGGCTGGGACTCGTTTGCAGAGGAAGACTGATTGTCAGCATGTTTCCTATTCTACGTTTAATTGTGTATGCAGAAAAGTTACGGCATTGCGTTCAGAAGCTGTAGCTATAGTGAGATATTTAACTTCTTATAAATAGCTAAGTGGGATAAAATATATTTGAAACAGCGTCTTAAAATATAAATTGTGCTTTGAATCATCCCCTTGTGCAATTTTAATTGCTCCCTCCCCATTAATTGTTTATACTGTGTTGGACTAATTCTATGTAATGTCTTCAGTAGTCTGCAAGAGGGATCTATGGTATATGAATAAAAGTTACAGATGGTATTACACTTTATGATACCTGAGTGGGGGAGATCCAACAGATGAATTAAATGTAGACAAGAATTAGACGCAGCCTGAGAGATTCAGAGAGAAGGTAATGCATTTGGGTAAAAATTGGATACTTAGTGAGAGAGAGAGAGAGAGAGAGAAGAATGAACTGTAATAATGTAGTACGAAGCCTTGGTAGTGTAGGGGACAAAGTTGCTTCTGGCATCACTAATGTCAAAAGAAGAGTATATATGCAGAAGAGCTGCATCCGGCAGCTGGAAATCAGAGTACTCCTTGTGATTGCTGAGGAAATTTCTGGAGTATGGCCTCACATTTTGAGTGCCTCAGGGGTGAGGAATTGAGACAATCTTCAGAAAAGTCAGAGAACAGTAAAAAATCAGTTGATGTGAGAAAGAAGTCGGAAAGATTGAGTCGTTAAGTATGTGTAATATTTTTGTTATGGGACAAATAGATGTAAAGGAAGAGACTTTCTAGAACTGATTATGTACATTTGAAACAAAGCAAATATCCAGTGAAGATCAGGAGAAAGATCCTATCAATGAGATCAGTTAGGTTATGGAACAACACAGTAGTGCTTATCAGTGCATGCCATTTCTTGGAAGGTTTTAAGTCAGATGTAATGCAATAGTGGAAAATAATTCTTCTTTGGCAAGAGTTGAACTACATACTTGAATAGGCAATTTCCATTTTTAGCTTCAATGATTCTATGGTAATACAGCTTTTTTGAAAATTGTAGATACACCTTTTTCTGGTGTTTCAGGTAATTTGATGAAAAAGCAAGGATTTACTACATCCCTAACTTTCAAATTCCATTTTGTGCCTTAAATTTGTGCTATTTATGCATGTCTTCATTGCATGTAAATTAGTTTCCTTTTAAGTGACAGGTGCATAGTGGACTTGAGATAGAGTAGCTGTATTTCTTACAATTTTAAAAGGTACAGTACGATCTTTGTATTTTTTAGAACAAATTTCACGCAGGGTGCTATAATTTAACTTGTTACTTCTCTGTTTTATATGCAGCTAAAATTATTAAATTATTAAAAGTTTAAAATATAAAGTAATTTTACGACACTGAATCACAAAATAGTTGTGTTACACATGTTCTTACCAGCAGTTGTATTTGTCAAGAGTTCTCAGAGTACTGTTTCTTCACTTGCTTTTTGATCCATGAGGAACATCATGGAAGTTTTTCTCGATATTTCTCAGTTAGCAAGCAGAAGACTGTAATGAAATAAGAGCGACTAAGATTAGATTAAGTTCTGTGTCTCTTTTTTACTGTCAGGGCAGCTCACTGAAGACCATAGCTATCAATTCATTGGAAATGCCTTGGATACTTTAAGGATGTGCTTTTGAAATCCTTGATCAGATGAGTGTATCCCACAGATACTACTCCAGTAATAAAAGGAATACCTGTTATACTGTATTATATTTGTTTTCGTTGTAGCATAAGGATATTATCATATATCAGTCAAGGAGCTATTTTTATACCCTTTTTGTACACGTGGCATGAAAAAACCACAGCACTGTTTGCTAAGATCCTGGGTTTGCACTTTCCTGAAGCAACAGCGTACAAGGTAAGGAGACAATCTTGCCAAATGACAAATGAATAAAAATAAAGCTAAAATTAATTAAAAGTATTGCATTCAGTGTTTCATAGACCAGAGAGATTGCCATGCAGATTAGTTTAGATGGCAGGTACTTTAAGAAACACAAGCAAGTCTTTTGTTCCTCTTTTTTCTTTTGATTAAAGCCTGGCACTGAAGCCTCAATGTATACCTTTTGTTGTAACATCCTTTCAAAGACAGTGGGAATTGCAGGTAAAATTCTCTTACCATTGACTTCAGATGGGCCAGAGTTTTATCCTAGGTGGCTTACTTAAACTTCAGTATAACATTGTGAAACATATAATGAATGTGTTAAATGGACATAAAGAGTTAAGTATGATTTTCATATGGTGCTCTCTTTCCAACTTCTTTTTGACACCTGTCTTTTTGTCTTCTTCTCTTCAATATTCCTAGTTTTCTAAAGCATTGAAATCTTCCTGTTTATGAAAGATTAGGAATGTATCCAAACATCAGTGTCTTTACTGTTTTGATGTAGTCTTTAACAAATTGTTTGTATAAAGGTGTTTTCTTACTTGTGCTGAATATGCCTTCCAGAATGCATTAATATAGAGTGTGACCTTATGAAGCTTTTTTAATGACAGTGCATAGGAATAGGCATTTGGAAGGAGATTCCTATTCATTAGGTGACATCTACTATTGGTAGTAACATAAACACACCGTCCTTTTTGTAAGCTCCAGCTGAAAGTAGTTGGATTTCTTGAGGTTCCCCTCAACACACACACACTGTTCCTGCTGGGAAAGGCTGTTTCAGGACAGATTGGGCAAATCATCTTGTTTCACCCAGAATGTCCAGAGGCCAGATCTTGGCCTCAGGGCATGGGCAGCGTAAAGGAATATGACACTGAGAAATCACATCTTCCCCATTAGCTGCCAAAAGGGTCACCGAGGCCATTGTGAACAGCAGCTGATCGATGTCATTTGTGTCACCTCCAACTACGAAGGAGGTGACAAGAGAGGAAGCTCAACGTGGTGTCATACCTTCTGCCCAGGGAGTTCATGAGATCAGCTGGGAGGATCTCTGTGCACAAGGGGTGTGTTACAGAAAGGGCTTTTCTGCTCCTCTCAGCCATCTTATTACTATCTGTAAGCCTATATTTCTTGAAATACTGGTATGCCCAGGTAGCTATGCCACACTGTTCTCAATAGTATAGTTCAAAATTAACATCCTTGGAGAAACGGTGCAGTGTGCTGTTTCTAATTCCCACTGAACATGACATTTAGCCAGGTTCAGGTTAACGGGCAGGTTGCAATGACTGCTTAACAGGGAGGTGCATGGAGACCTTTTCTGTGGGCAGGGGGAACCTACCTTTTCTTACCTGGAAAGAAATATGTGCATTTTAAATCTAGGTCTAGCTACTGCTCTGACTGTGGAACTTGCAGTCTTCACAGTAGCTTACTTCAGTGGATATTTGGACATGTATATGATTACCAGATAAACTAGAAAGAAAACAAATTACAGCCTTTACAAGAGATTATAATTTAAGGTAGTTGCCACACTGACCTTTTTTGTGAATTCAGCTTTTACTTAAGCTGCCTTAGGAAAAAAAGGAAGGAAAGTTAATACAAATAAGTGTTGTGCACTAGGCAGGAAGGCTTCATAAATCAAAATTTTCAGGCAGGCAAACTAGCTGCAGTTGTTTATAAAGGGTTGGTTAAATGTGGTTTTGAAGAAAAAGGTTGGAAGCTTTTCTGAAAATTAAATTTTGTATCACAATGTATATTTCAACATGTGCTCAGAGATACTGTATTATTTATTACCAGTTTACACTTTAAATTCATGCTGAACATACACTTTTTATAGAGGATTAACTGTAGCCCATTAAAATGTTTAATTCTTTGTTGTTGCAATTGAGTGTTTAAGAAGCAAACATCTCATCTTTCTGAAAAGTGCCGTGTTCCTTGCTCCAGTGAGCCGCAGTACTGCTAGTGCCTACTCAGCTTTGCAAGGCTGTTAAAGTGGTGGGTTAGTGTTTGCCAAGGACAGCTCCTTAAACTGGCTTTCCTGATGGCACACCTTACTAGTGGGTGGTACTCTTGGTTCAGCCACTGGTACTGTAAGCCACCCGTGCCCTTCTAGGGGTCTTGAGTGCCCTCAGTGGGACTGGGGGGCTTTACCGGTGCCAGTAGGTGGTTCATCCTCACAAATGACCAGGCTGTCTTGTCAACTCTTAGGTCACAGAAGTGAGTCTGACAGGTCAGTTTCAGGCTCTGCCAAGACAAACTGTGGAGAGCCTGGATGTTGGGTGACTCCCGCCCTCTCGGAGGAACTTGCTGTCAAGTTCAGGCCTGTAACTGGCAGTGGCTTTCGAGTCCTAAAATGTACAATTCTTACTGTGTCATGTTGTACCGACTGAAACATGTTGTCTTTTTATTCACAGCTCTCTTGCTTCTCTGTTCAGTCTTGAATGTATTTTATGTCCTTTCAGTTGATGGCTTTGTAAAGTGTAAGTACAGAAACACTTATCTAAGTGTATCATGTGTAGAATTGTACTGAAAGATTCTTAATGATGTAAATGCACCGCAGCTGCTCATTACTGTTATTTTTTCTGAAACGCGTTATCGTTAGCAGTTTACACACACAGGAAAACAACACCGTATGATACTTCTAATAACTTATTTATTTGCAAAGACTTTAAGATTTGTTGAGCTACAGATTCAGCTATTTGTTTTAGAGATTGTTAATACTGTAGCACTGTAGAAATTCATCATCAATTAAAAGACATTCTAAACTATGTTCTATTTGATTTTTTTTGTTTTGTTTTTGTTTTTTGGGGTTTTTTTGTTAGCATGTGGGAGTCAGTTCGTACCAACGTTCAGCATATTCCACCAGACTGGTATCTGTTTACAAATACTATACTTTTTAATCTACAGTTATTTCACAACTGAATCTTAAGGTCCTCTGTAACATATTTACTATTAGCCAGCTTTCCTTTTTATATTTCTTAGAATATATTCCCTTAAAAAAAGAGGTAGGTTTGAGTAGTAATATTGGTTTATCAAACAAGAGGGAAAAATACAGGGCATTAAAAAGCCTGTGTAACATCTGTCAGTGTGTATGAAGAGAATGGCATTACAGTGATCCTGAAATAGGTATTGCAGTAGCAGATATTTCAGTGGTTTGGAACAGGACTTCTTTTGTGGTATTAGCCTTTGTGGGGGGAGGCAGTGAACATCCTCTGGCTGTCCTTTGCTACGTGACTCACAATGACATTGCAGCTGTGAGGATTTTGTTGCCATGACAGTACGATAAAGCAATACGCGAGCAGTCACACCTACTTCTTTTGAATTAGGAATCAAGCGGTTGTAACCCCAAGGAGCTTAATTGTGTACGGAGGCTAAATCCTGTTAGTCACGTGCATTATAATGGAGACACCAGTCTCCTAATCCAAAAGACACAGAAGTGGTCTTCTCATCTGAATTTACACGGCAAGATTTACTTGTCTTAGCCCTCTACCAAGGATTAAATCAGTTGAATTTCTGTAGAAGCTAGTGGAAGAATATCCACTGATCTCAGCATGATGATGGGACACAAATGTTCATGTATTCTGTTCTGTGTAAATCTGGATTTACCAGGAGAAGAGTAAATTGTAGCCTCCCTGTTAGCACCATCTGGGAGAGAGCACATGCTTGTCGCACATTAGCTATGGCACGGTAGCTTACCTGCCTCCCGCCTTTACCGTGTGACTGCACCCAGCACCGCTCCCTGTGGGACACTCCAAAAGACCAGGAAATCTCCAGCCTTACTCTACTATTGCATTCATACTAATCCGAATTGAGCAGAGTCTTTGAAACTCCCTTCACATATCTGCAGAAGTATCTTTTATTTCTGAAATTAATCTCGGCCCAATGACACATCCCATTAAAAATAGGCAGGGTAGATCAGCCCTCAGCTGCTTGGACATTCCTGGCTAGGAACGCTGCTATCACTGAGCAACTTTGATTTTTGTAGGTAGTCTCTTGGCGGTCTGTGCTCATACCATGCTCACAAAATGGCACTTTGCCTGCCCTGAAGCGCCCGTTCCAGCTTCAGTAGAACAAATTGGAAATGACGAGCAAGAAGAGATTCAGATGGGTGTAGTGCTTCACATGCCAAGCACTCTCCTGCCCTCTGAAGCGAACCCTGCGTGTGCAGTCAAATTTATGTGCCTTTTAATTTATCATGCACCAAGTTGCCTTGTATAATAGAATAGACCTTCAACTCATGAAGGAAAGAAACAAATTTGAGTACTGAAGGCAGCAGAATGCAATTTATTGTGTAAATTAAGTCTGGGAAGACCATTAAGACTGGGATTCACCTGGTGACAAAACAGAGAGAATTGTGCCTCTTGCAGCCAACTGAATGCCAAGTATTTAACGTAACTCCTGTTTTCATTCAAAGTGAGGTGATGTTGCTGAGAATAAGAATCTGGAATTCTTGTCAGAAGGAGTGACCATCTCTGACTGGGCCTGGATTGATTTAACTTTCCAATCTCTGCGTCCTATCTGGCAAACCGAACAAAAGGTTTTGTCTCTCAAGAGAAAAAGACCCTGGAAACAATTCCTCTAGAGATTCCTAAATAGAACACTTAACACTTTGGAGCATTTGCATATTCTTAAGGAGAAATAATAATATAAATCATATTAGGATTTATCTATTTATTTTATTGTCTGTGCTTACTACAATAGTACAGTGCTTGAAGAAGGAGTTGGAAATCTAGGGAACAATGCCCAGATACTAAATATGCTGATACTGGATCCTTAAAAAGATGGTAATATCTCAGGGTTAACAGAAAGGAAGAAGCAGCACAAACTGACTTTTCCTAGATGGAAAGAGTAGCTCAAATCTTGGTTCTGCCTCTTCAGCTCTGTTTGATCCACAGGTGGTGTCTGCTGTTGTCTGTTCTGTTACAGATTTCGCTGTGTTCATACTTAATGTAGAGTTTTTTTAAAAAAATCAATAGGCATAAGTATTTACTGACAGAAATGTCTTACTGCCATGTGAAACTTTGGTCAGAAAAAAAAAAAAGAGGGCATGGTTTCTCCATTTCTCAACCCTATTAAATGGAAATGTTGTCTTATGTTAAGAGCCATATTAGACAGTGTTGCCATGATATCTTTTATTTGCCATGAAACCAAAATTAAGCTACTTTTTAGATTATTATTTTCCCACAGTTGGTGTTTTGTTTTTTTTTAATGTGTGGAAATGAGTCTATGGTCTAGATGATTTTCTCATTTGTCTCAGAGCCCTGCTGTTTTCTGAGTCAGCAGTAGTCCACAGTCCACAGCTGGAAGAACACTGCATGGTGCTGTTCCTAAATTGGTTCAATGGCTACATTCTTTAGAAATAACTTCATTCTCCTAATAATTGCAGGATGAAGATAAAATAGGAAAGACTAATATTTTGTATGAGTGTGATCAGCTCCTGAATACTGTCTGTTGTGTGTGAGGAGGTTCGGGAATTTTGTTTGTTTGTTTGTTTGTTTCTGCCTGTGTGTTACTTACAAACTAATTACGTCATTACCTACTGAGTATGAAGTCCCTGGGCTTTTGTGGCGGGCATATATGTGAGTTCCTTGCGTTTATGGCACGTCTGTAGACCACTTCCTGGATCATCAGCTTTAACTGAGCTGCAAATGTCTGTGGGAAAGATACAGTGATTTCACCACCTGTCTGAAGTGAGCGTTGTACTTCAGGGTACCTTTCCCCATGCAGTCGGTATTTAAACATGATTCCCTCTTTGTCTTGCTTCCTTCTGATCTGTGCAGGCTCTTGAGAGAGAAAAAATCACAAGAGCTCTTGGAAACAACGTCAGGTTTTTGTTAGTTCTGTCATTTCACTCCCCCGACTCCTTTGAACGCTGGCTACAATCCTTGAGCTGTTAGACTGCCGCAAGTTAGGGATAACTCCATCACCTTCCGACGGTCTGTAAAGTAGCAGGGGCAGAGCGTGCGGAAGGGAGACAGACGGCAGCGAACAACGGAGCTAACATTTTGTGTTGGATGAAGAGTGGGTGGCTTTAGCCATGTGCTGAGGGTAATGTGTAGGATATGCATTTAGAGAACTGGAAAGGAGCCTGTATGGCTGCTGTGTTTGTGACTTGCTATTTAGCCCTTGGTACTGGGAAGACACATGAGACGTGTTTCGCTGCTGAGTGGTACCATTTATATATCTGCTCTTGTTTTTCATCTCTGGGCACACGATGTGCCTGCAGTTGCACAGCTTGCACGTGCAGCTTTCTACGTGTTGAAAGAATTAACACCTTCCTCCAGTGTTTTCATGTAGTTTAATTCTGACATGTCAAGAACTTCTTGGAAGAAATAGTGCTTTAGACTGATCTGATTCCATCTTGAGATCATGAATGTTTCAAGCAGCAGAAGTAAATCTATTCCAGGTTTTGGGTGCCCTCCATAAATAGTTCTGGCAGCTCATTTAGTCCTGTCTCCCATCTTTCTCATGTCGTCTTTTCAGGCCTAGCCTGTGTCTTCTAATTGATTCTGTGCTATAAAATCTCATTACACGAAATAAAATACGTGTGAAAGAGAAATACGAGGTATGCAGGTGGGCCAGCACGCTTAAAATATGGGACCTATCCTTCCTTGCTGCAGCCGTCCATGGCAGTCATGGGAGGAATGTCAGACCAACATCCTGAGGAATAGCAAAACTATTGGTCATTAACAGTGGCCCTCAAGTTTCCTGAGTGTGAAACAGTTGGAGGGGAATCTGCTCAGGGATTCAGGGGTGGGGTTTTTATAAGTGCTTGATGAGAAGCCAGTCACAAGCTTTTTCCCAAAGCGTGCTGGGGTGGTCTTTCTGCTTTAAGAGGACTGCATGTGCTTTGATTTAGAGGTGCCGCTTCAGCCTTCACGGTGCCTTGTGCTAGTACTAAGATTTCTACCTTTCACAGGGCTTTAGCCTTTTTTATTATTCATTTATACTCCCATCACAGGCCCACAGCATCCCTCCAGTGATGATCTTTCTCTCGTGTTTATTTCATATCTCCCTGGGAGGCTGTGACTGGTGTCCTCAAAAATGTTTGGAGGCCAAGTAATTGTATATCCTCTGGTTGAGACAGGACATCACCTTTGGTTTGGTAATGGTAAGCATGGGTGGTTTTTTGGTCAAGGAATGCCTAGTTTCAAAGCTGTGAGATCTGCAGTGAAACCTGGAAACCTCAAATTGGAGAAAGGCATTAGGATACTTAGTTACTCACTAGAAACTCCAAACTAGAAACTGTAGCAGGTACATGTTGGATGCAAGAATTAGACGTGCATTGAAGTCAGCTGCGGTCAGGCTGTTACTTCAGGTTTTCTCTCCCAGAAACCACAGGAAGAGAGTTAGTGGTCTCATGGTGATACCAGATGTCCTCAGAGCACTACCCAGGCTAACCAGTGTCATTTCCCATTGCAACTTCTCTTCCACGGGAAACTGAGAAATAATTACCATGTAAGTACGCTGAGCTCTAAACAGCTGTTATTCCCTGGTTATACTCCTTACCAAGAGGTTTCATCCGCAAATAATACACTTGGAGGTAGAGCATGGGAAGGATGCGACAGTTCAGAAAAGTCTTTCAGAGATCAGGTGTTAAAATGTCACAGCTGGGTAGGGTTGCAGTTCAGAGTAGGTTTGGAGATCTAGATCATGGGACCGGATCCCCTCCTGCTGTCCCTTGGTGGCATTATGCGGACTTAGACAAATTTGAAGACCTGAGTCTTAAAAAAGGTTTTCTAAGAAGAGTAATTCAAAATTTGAATATGTAGTCCATGGGAAATGGTGATATTTTTTCTTTTATAATTTGGACGAACCTAGAAATACCTTTATTCCTGTCAGAACAGGAACTGTAGAAAACCAACCTGGAAACAATTAAGGGATTTTGTTCTGAACCAGTTCTAGATTAAACATTGTCTGAATATTCTGATACTGTGAAAATTCTATTTTCTGTCAAAAATGCATTGTTTCCTGAGGAGATTCCTAGCTAGCTCACAAGTGCTGAGTCTGAGGATATGGGTACAGGGAGCAGGGTGGAAGAAGGTGAACAAACAGCTGTATCGCCTCCCCCAGCTGAGAGCAGCCAGCGGATGCTTCCAGGCCAGGGACTGCAGCCCTGGCAGAATGGGGTCAGTAGGGTGGAGAGCCAGCCGGCTGCCAGGGGCAGGCTTCGGAGACACCAGCTGAAAGAAGCTGGGGAAGGAGCAATATGGAGTGAAGCCTGCCAAGGCAGGGAAGCAGGGAGTGGCCACTGGGAGCAAGGGACAGAAAGGAACAGTCCTCAGTAGCTTAACGCACAGGCGATGGATCTAGAGGAAAGATTTCTTGGGTCTTCTGCCCCACAGAAGAAGGAAATAGTGTTTCTGGAGGAGAAAGGGCTGAAGAACCGAGAAAAATAGAGTCACATTCAGGAGATTCCACTGGATTAATTTTTCCCCATTCTGTCACAGCATGTAATCTTTTATCCTGAATTAATCTGTTTCTTCCCAATATAAAGAATGGGTGGAGACATCTTCTGACATGCCATGGCATCTATATTCTCTCCTGGTGCCTCTTACTTCGAATTTGGAGGACAGTGTAAGGAACTTCAGCCAGGAACCAGCGGAGTCCTGTGGGGCAGCCACCCCTGCATTCGCACTGCCTATCTCCAAGGGAGTGTTTGGTTCGTTCTGTGCATCAGGAGGTTAATCCTGATTCACCTCAGCTCTGTAGTGAGAAAATTCTCTAGGGTCCGTCTGAAACACCTGCACAGCCTCTTCCCTGCAGCCTTTGGAAATCCCTGAAGTAGCCAGAGTTTTCCTAGCAATCCAGCAATTCGAGATTCCCCTCTGCCGAGGTGATGTACTCTGCAGGAGAGAGGAGCCAAGAGGATTTGGCTTCAGACTTGGGCAGTCTCCTGCTCCCTTCTGATACAGGGGGCAGATCTTCAAAGGAAACCCAGCCACTGATGTGAACCTGGACTCTTGCAGTGGCTCATCACTTTCAGTCTGGGAGTGCAGATGGAGTTAAAATAATTCCCACTCTTACAGTTCACCCATCTCATTTTTACCACTATGCCCTCTGGGAAGTGTGACTGGCTGAAAGGACCATATTTTGTTCTCAAAAGCTCAGAAAGAGGCTTAATGTTGTGACAGACAAGAAATTGGCTGAGAAAACAAAGGATGAAGTGACAGCAAGAACTGTTTAGAGAGGAGGAATGTGGGATTTAACAACAGTACACAATAAAAACAAGCTAGTTCCATAGTCTAAATGCTGATCCTTGCGTATCTGAGGTAAACTCAGGGGGTTTCCATGTTTCCCAGATTTTTCTGACCCTTGAAGTGGAATAGATGGCCATTTGGTGGGAATTGGTGTAGTGCCATGCAAGGTAAGCTGCTGGTTTACACCAACTGACACGTGGCCCTTTATGTCTATAAAACACATCCTGTGTATTTCTCTTTTCTGTATTGTTTTAGGTTTTCTCAACTGCCTCTCTCTAGATCATTCTTTGGAAAGCTGAAAGAAATTCCGCCACCCTCTCATTTCGTTGTACTAGGCCCTACATGGTTTAAGGCTATGGCAAAGACAATTTTTCCTCTCCATTATGTGTGAGTCCCTTTTGACACTGAGAACATTCTATTGTCTTCGCAAAGGATTGATGGTGTTTATTGGACATAAAACTAAAGGGGGCACTAAACCCAATGATAATAATACAGTACCTGCAGACAAACAGCTTTCCTGACACAAAACCACAAAATGAGTTACTGCCGTAAGTGTCAATTAATGCTTTTAAAATGCTTTAATTGCACAGTATCTGTTTCAGAATATTGAAATGCGGAGGTAATTTGGGCTAAAAGAAGATACAATTCAGTCAGGATTTAAGCTGTGACTTGACAAGGGGTTTAATAGCTGCCTCAGGCAGATGAGAATGTGTGATAATGAGAATCTAGCAGAAAAACACACTGTGGAACTGCACGCTGGAGTTAGCAGAGTCAGCGGTGTCGGTGAGTAGCTCGCAGTGCTCCTTCTGTGAGGCAAAGAGGCAGAATGGTCACCCTTGGCAGCGGTGACTGCTGCAAGCTTCGAGCTAGTTACTAAGGGCTCATTTTTCAAGGAAGGGCACGCATTCATATCTATTCATATTCATATATATTCACATCCATCCATAGATCCATAAAACCTATTTTCGTGGAGTACAGTTCCGTGAGCTGTGTTTCAGTGTAGCAGAGAAGTAGGTTCACGATAAAGCCTTCACCAGAGCACTGTGCTCTGCTGTCTGCCCGCGTCCCCTGCCAACTCCTTTCTGGGAAGCTGTAAAAAGAAAATTATTTGCTGGCTTAGGGTTGGAGTTGACTCTGTTCCCTTCGTTGCTACTGTACTCTGCTCTGCAGGGGATCGTTTTACATTTTCTTAATTGCAGAGACAACTCGTGGTGTTGGCAGTGGTTGTACTGAGAACTGGATTTTAATGAAGTGCAGCTCTCTTACTCCACTGGAGCTCCGGCATTGGCGAGCTGAATGATAGCATCCTGTCAAGATAATGCTGACAACTTTGTCACCAAGAGGACAGATTTATTTGGCATCCATGCATTTTACAGCAAGATTGTGCTTTAAAAATGTCTTGCCATGTTGCTTTATGTTTACCTGTATTTTTCTGTTTGAGAATATTGTTACTTGGAAGTAAAATGAAAGGGAAGTTACTGACTGGACCGTACGGTGAGATTCCTTTCACCCAACTTTATGCTGCAGGTGTTGGCGGCCAAGTTTCCGTTTAGAGTCAGGAGAGAGCAATGGGCATTTGGAGGCCTCAGCCCATGTAACCTGTTGTAGACATCTGATTTGCATGGAGGTGAATCCCACTCTAGCCTCTTTGGCCGTAAAGATCCGCATGCTGTAGCTGGCTCTACACACAGTATTCCTACAGGTACACTGGGTGCCTCCTGCATCCCCATTGTTCCTAGGCTGCCCTGTCAGAAGATGCCTGGTGGTATCGCTGCTGCACAGCACCTTCACCTGGAGAAACTCTCCAAAAGAGGTCACTCTCCAGGACTTCGGAGCCCCACTTGGAACAAATAGAGGGAAACATTGCATATGATCTCTAAAGGGGGAAATAAATCCCCTGTTTTTGAAGTTTTTGCCCACCTGTACAAAGTCCTGTACATCTCAGTGGATTTCTAGGGATGATGCGTTTCATTCCATGCCTGTACCTGCCTTCTCTCCAATGGCTTTTCAACCCATTTGTGATTTTCAGCCACATGGAAAAAGGCAGTAATGCCTCAAAGACCTTGTATTCCTCAAAGGTGGAGGTTTTTTAATGGGTGTTTGAATAGAGAGGTGAGTGTCACCACAAGAGAAGGGTAGCAGCAGCGGCTGGGCAGGTAGCTGTTCTGTTTGAGCCATGGCTGGCCGAAGCAGAGTGGCCACGCTGGCTGCCCCACCATCACCGATGGGACAAGGCACTGCACCCTGCTGCCTCCCTGGCTGGTACCGAGGGGACACAAAAGAAAGCGAGGGTTTCAGGAACGAGAGAGCAGAACGGGCTGCTGAGGCAGGAAGGCAATAGGGAGTAGCCGGGTCTGCGGTGAAATACTGCATGGATAAAAATCCATAGGAATCCAGGCTAAGGCGGGCTGTTCGTCACATGTCATTCCTAATCACTCATAACGGTGTAAATACCATTCATTAACTTCTACAAATTGAAGAAAGACACGGAGAGTTTGAGAGAGTAAGATGGACACGCTGTTCATAAACTAGAGCGAACAATTGAGTTGCTTGCACCTGCAGCATCCTTTTCTGCAATCCCCAGGTTCCCACTGGGAGATTCTCCTAGCACCCCCCTGAAACCCTTACAAGCCTGAAGAAAATTGCAGTCTGTCTGCAGTTCTGTTCAGCTAACAGAAAAGAGGTCATCTCTGCTGCCTGGGCATTGTCCAAATGCTACACTTAATGAGTCAAACATCTTAACGAGGGAAAAAGGTATAGAAAGGCTGTTCCTCCAAGCGATTCATCACAGGAACTATGGAAAGGTCAACAGTGGAAACGCTGTGAGACAACACACATTCGGTGTGGAAGGGGATCAGCGTCCAGGCTGTAGGAAAAGAACTGTGTGTGCCCACTTGTCAGGCTGCTTATAACCAACCCGAGCAACTAAAAATCAGTATATGCCTGTCAGTAAATACCGTGGCTCTTAACTGAAATGGCTGCAGTCTCCGCGTTAGTCTCGGGTGGACATTCACAGCATCTCACGGGCGTTAGTCCCTGCCAGGCTCCCTTCGTTCCCTGCGCTGCTCTGCTCAGCCCATCCTACCAACTGACTTCTCGGCCCTTGTGCTTCTGTCTCCACCATTAGGGTGTACCTCTTTTTCCTGCTTTATCTCTGACAGGAACTAACCCAGTTTCTTTTTCTGACTGTGTGTTGTTACTCAGAAATCGTCACGCTGGGGTAAGAAACAGCTTCACAAGTGGTTACTCACTGTTACAGCTGTATATAAATTAATCTTCCCATGACTATAAAAGGCCTGGGGTCATATGAGCTTTCTCATAGACATTTTCTGTTTGATCTGTTTTCTCATTGTATTTTAAGGATTTTCAGTGCCCTGCTTTTAGCACCAGTTAAGGAGGTAGCGCCTGGTAACCAAGAAGCCACAGCCCCAGTCCCCCAAATACTGCTCTGCCATCTGGTAGGGCTTTACCCACCAGTCTTTTCAAGTGTCCTTTTGGCAATTTCAGTATTTTTTTTCCAGGAAGGCCCTGGACCGTGGCTGACGCTATCTTAAAGAGCATCTGAGATTATCATACTCACGTGGCAGCGTATTTATCATTAGCATAGCTGGGGTGTGGAGGGCAGTAGGGAAGTGTGAGATTATGAGTCTTGCATTGTCACAGTGCTATTTCTCACTAGTGGGAATAATAATCCAGATGCGGTATATATATATTTAGCATAAATAAGTTGATTTCACGCTATATTGAACACTATGCATAAAACATGAGACTCTCTTCTTTACATTTTTAATGGTAACAGTATTTTTAATTATCTTATTTCTGTCTTCTGTTTGCTTGCTCAGAATTAAACTTTTTTGTTTGCCATTTCTAGACCTTTATTGTGTCAATCATTCTTTTTATCCGTGTGTTTGCTTTCTGTCTTCATGGGCTCTTTTCTTTTACATTTTAATGAGCCTGGGAATTTGACCTTTTTTCCACCTTAGAGCAGGTGCAGTATCCATAAAAATGAATTTTCAAGATGTTATTGCCCTTTCGCATAGAGCTCTCCGACACCTGCCCGGCAGCCATCCTGCCTGTGCCCAGCACGTCTGTGCTCAGCAGTAGGACGAAGTAGCTCAAAAGGCAGTATGGAGCTGACACAAAGCTTTACATAACAGGGTTCCACTATTCAGAGTGATGTTCTGTTCATATCATTCCCTTCTGAGAAATCTTTTTCTCTCTACAGACTATGAATGACTTCATAAGTACATCAAATCCTGCTCTGCCAGCTATTACAAAATGGTTT
>NW_010266192.1:27846-53647 GCF_000690775.1 Eurypyga helias
GGCCAAACCAAAGACGCTTAAAGCACACCCATCTTGCATGGTCTTTCAGATTGCTGCAGGTGCACATTGGCTCTGACTATGGTTTTCAGTCTCTGGCCTGTCGAAATCCTGGAATTCTTCTCATTTTCCTGCTGTCCTTCAGTGACTTACGGTCTGGTTACCCTCAGTACTGTAATTCTGTCTTCTGTTCCTTCTAACTCTTGCAATCAGATCTGGTTCTGTTTTGCTGATGTTAAATAATCTCTTCACAGGTTTTTCACAGGTTAAATCAGAACTGTTGATTAGACTCTTTTATGCTTGATTTTGATATCTGATCCCCATTACAATTTGTTCTGACACAGTGATTATAATAACAGTATATGGTGTATTTTGAGTTAAGACAAGTTACGGATCTGCTGTGCATGGTTCAGGAGTTTTTCCCCTCGGATTGGTTTCTCTGCTAAAGCTGATACCGTACAAGAGTGCGTTCTTTCTCCTAGACACATCCCTTCAGTACCTGTCGTGTTGCCTGGTCACTGGCTCAGCCTTACGTCTCTGTGCAAATCTGAACAGACGAAAATCTAGTGCCTGTCTCCTAGCAGTACTAAAAACATACCCACCTCAGGGAGGTCTTTCTTTCCTGTTGCCTTCCCAGAAAATGTAATGGTCACTTGAGCTTTTTTCCCTTGTCTGATACATTTCTTGAAAATCATAGAATCATAGAAGCATAGAATGGTTAGGGTTGGAAGGGACCTTAAAGATCATCTAGTCCCAACCCCCCTGCCATGGGCAGGGACACCTTCCACTCGACCAGGTTGCTCAAAGCCTCATCCAGCCTGGCCTTGAAGACATCCAGGGATGGGGCATCCACAACATCTCTGGGCAACCTGTTCCAGTGCCTCACCCCCCTCTCTGTGAAGAATTTCTTCCTGATCTCTAATCTAAACCTCCCTGATTTCAATTTATACCCATTACCCCTTGTCCTATCACTACAGGCCCTTGTAAAAAGTCCTCTCCCAGCACCCTTGTAGGCCCCCTTCAGATACTGGAAAGCTGCAATGAGGTCTCCTCGGAGCCTCCTCTTCTCCAGGCTGAACAAGCCCAGTTCTCGCAGCCTTTCGTCATAGGAGAGGTGCTCCAGCCTATGTCCTAAATGTCCCCTTTCTTGCAATTTTAACTGCCTCTCCAAGAGACACTTTATTCACTGCTTCTTTCTTTTTCTAAAACATCCTCTCTGGTTTTGAATCTACTCGTGTTTGTCCTCTTGCTTCTTGCATCAAGGACTATTCCTTGCTTTGGGAGCTTTTGGAGAACTCGGAGTTAACAGCTTTTAAGCACAGCGAGTGGTTATTACAACAAAAGGTAAAGACAATGTGAAGAAATCCTACACGAGGGGGGGGAGAGGAATCCTTGTAGCCCACTCTCAACCTGCCTGCGCATCAGCTAACTCTGACAGGATTGCTCCAAGCCGGCACGTTTCCATCTCCGTTGTGGCGCCGCGTCCTCACATGCATGGCGCACGCAGCCTGTAATCATCTGCGCTCCAGGGAAAACCCGCATTTGATCACCTAAGTCAGAAACACCTGAATTCTGGACACTGAAGAACAGTAACACTGCGCTCTGGACTAGAAAAGGTGTGGATACTTACTTCAGCTATTGGCGGAGGAAGTAATAGGTTGTAAATATAAAATAATAGAGTTGTAAAGTGTGAAGCCATTCTCCGAAGTTTCATATTCAGTTGTTTGGAAAAATACGAGTTGGAAGGGGGAAAAAAAAAAGCAGTAAAAGGTGATTGTGAAGAGGATCCATGCTTCTGGAGACTGAAGCTTCCAAGTTCTGGTGGGGGGTGGATACGTGTGTGCAAGAGAGAGCTAAGCCTCACGGCTCATACCAGCTCAAGAAAAACTTCACTGCTAATAGCTGCTCCCAAAATGTGCTCCTCTGCCTCTGCCGGATGAACATGACTGGTGACTGCTGTGTGCTTAGCAGCAGTAAATAACTCTTGGAAAGGATGTTATTGAACGCCTTTGGACAATAGAGATGAAAAAGACAAAGGGTTACTGTCCCGGTTAAGAATCACAGCGATTTGGGTGGAGAGACGGGACCTACCAAAAGCTCTGCAGGCGTCACTGGCAGCAGGAGATGAAGCAGTTCACTGCCGTGAAAGGCAGCCTCGGTAGGTGAAATATGGAGGAGAACATGTCAGGGAGGAGGGTGCTTTGTTTTTTTTCCCTTTTTCCTATAGCTGACAACAACAGCAGCAGCAGCAGCAGGAGGTGCCTGAGCGTGAATGAGAGTGGGAGCTGGGATGATGAGCAAATGACAGTAAATAGGGGAGGTGACTTGAAAAGGCTCCCGGCCGGGAGTGGCTGTAAGATTAGTGGATTGGGACAACAAAAGTACTTTGAAAGAAAACACAAACGTGCTCTTCCACCTGGCCACATCTGAACCCTTTCTCAACTGATAGATCAATGCTCAAAGCAAAGATGTGTTGCATCTTTCATGTGGCTGGTACTGTTCTATAATAAAACCTGAACAAACAGATTTTGTTTACCAGCCGTCTGGTGAAGCCACATTTTTCAGTCAGGAATCTTCTCCTGTCCCGTTCTCCAGCCTACTGCAGCAAAGGGTCAGATCTTCCCTCGACACTGATGAGGCTGCACCACTTCACACGGGGGAGTCTCTAGCTCCTCACTTCAGAAGCCAACTTTGTTACGGAAAAAATGTTCAGTTTTTGAATATGGGGAACAAACATTTTTTTCATCAAGCCAGGAGTTTAGGGAAAACCAGGAGCCACAATTCTGTGAAGTTGGCAACAACTTTTGGTGATACCAGATTTACAGAGTTTGCAAACACACCTGGATTTGGGTCATAGGTTTCAGGTAAATAGCTCGTTGTCCCCTTGGGTGAACAGCTTCACAGTTGTGTTTTCCCACTTGTTGGGGTTTTAAAGCTGGGTTTTGTCAAGGGAAATAGTAAGTTAGGTGCCTTGTATAGCACCTTTCTTAGTCAAGGATGGCTTTTTGCCTTGTTTTCTGCCACCAGAAATCTTAGCATTAGCTTGGATCAGAGTACTATAGGCAGGAGACTTTTGTTCTGACTCCATCAGCATACTTTTTAAATGTTTCTTGTTTAGCAAGTTACTTACTTTTGTCTTCTTATCATTGTCTTTTTAGCACCTCCTTAACTGGAGACTATTTTGGGGAGCAGCAGCATCAAAGAAATTGGCAGCAGCGTGGAGATCTGGCCTGACAGCCAAACTCCCTTCTCATTTTAGTGACCACAACGTGCTCACCTCTGAAAACCTTGTTCCCATTTATGAAAAATACAAACCCCTTAATTAATACTTCCTATCCCTGATAGCCCCTCCCTGCGCAGACTCAGGTCAAGGCACGAAGACTCTTTCTGATACACCCCTCTTCTTCTTGAGTATAACGTCATGGAAAATGAAATATGACGGTCAAATCTGCCCGGGACCATGAGGTGAACAACAAGCCTTCCCTCTGCTCCCGGTACGTTCAGCGTTTGTGGCACAGAGTTTGGCAGAGCTGCTGGGTTTGCTCATTTCCTTTACTCTGAGCCAACATTCCCAGTAGCGTCAGGACAGTTTTAGAAACAAGATGCACTCAACTGAACTTCATCTATGAAGAGATGAACAGGTGCTGATAGCTGAGTTTTCAAGTCCATATATTACCTTCATGGCTGTTTTTCTGTCTGAAATAGAGCAATTTTTCAATATGGGCTTTTGGCCAATGCCCAGATTTCAGGAAGCCATCTACTCCCAAATCTATTGATTCTGGGGAAAATTAAAAAGCAGAGGAGAAGAGAGAAACACATCTGCAGTACTTTGAGTAACTGAAATAGGTGAAATAATTGCTGAGCAATGTCCAGAATGCTTTCTACTGTAATAATGCCCTCTCTCCAGCCAGCTAACTCGATGGATTTTAACTTCTTTTAACAAAGATTTCAGATTTTATCTTGGGAAGGAATAGGGCCGAGTACACCCACCAGCGTAAAGAAGTGGTAAGGAAAGGCTGTGGGGAATCATGAAGGAAGGAGCTGGAGGTCGTGTGGGGTGTATGAGGAGGAATGCGTGGACACCCTGACATACAGTATGTGAATTTAGTCTACAGATTTTGAAGTTTACAACCTGCAAGGCTGAAGATGTGTCAGCTGACACGCTCCAACTGAATCGGAAGCAGCAGGGACCCTGTACTGCTGACCAGAGCAGCAGAGGCATAAATCAGCATGGGTCTGGCTGGAGTGTGTGAATGGATACCCACACCGGCAAGTAGTGCCCTGCAACAGGAGTAGGTCTGTGGAGTGAAACAGTTGGCACTGAGGATCCAATGTCCACACTATTCGAGATGGGGGGGTGGAGGGGGCTGGAGGAGGTTACTAATGCCATTAGTGGTTGGAGCACATTAGGTACAGTCCAGAAGCATGTCTTCTGGTTTAATTTAATCTGAGAGCAACCCAGCTTGTGCACCCTGAGACCATTCCACAAAGCGAACAGAACAGGGTTGATAGAGTGACAGACTTCAAAATACATTCTCAGAGTGTAAAATGCTAGCATAGATGCACCCTCTCTCAACTTCTCTAACAATATCTAACAGTACAGCTCAGCGCAAATCATTCCTATGGGCAGGAAAAAGTTTGGCAACAGGTGAATTAGTACACACAGGAAACAAAGCAGTATTTGTTGCGGAGTTCTCCAGGATGTTGAAGGCGTGTTCATGCAGATTTTCACAATTTGTAAAACACTACAGACCCACAACTCTGGAAAACTTTCTTTGATCGCCTGTGCAAGGGTCTCTGGCCACTGGCTCCACAGGTCTCTGATCACCCTACCAGGGTGATAGTATACAACCAGTAACATAAACCCGTTGCTATTTCCTCTGATCATTAATCACCCGGGATTTCATCAGCGCTTAATTGAGATACCAAAGGCACCCTTATAAAGACTAAGATTTCTTGTAGTTGGAGCCCTTCTCCCTTTCTAAGGCACTTACTTACATTTTCTAGGAATAGCCTCAGTGATAAAATGAGTCACCTAACCCCCTGCCAACAGGGAACGCGATGACTGACACTTACACGGCACCTTTCATGCCAAGAACGTGCAAACCTATGCATGGCATCCTGCCTGGCTGCTGGCCGTGCTGTCAGTGCGACGCCAGAGCCCTTCTACCGGCACAGCCTGGGGGTCTCAGTGCGAGGGTTCAACGACCTCCGCTACCGCTCCGGAAAGGATCCGTCTGGCTGACCTGGCTGGCGTATGCAACTCTTAGATAGAGAGCTACGGTGCTCATGTGCCGTGCCGTGGGGAACAGCAGCAGGATGCTCCGTGCAAGTCCTTGGGTGAGGGGCCGGCAGCCACATCACAGGCACCTCTCCTCATCCTCCGAACAGCAGCGTGCCAACAGCTCCATCCTCCAGCGCACCAGGGCTCTAGTGGGCACTGCGGAGATCCAGGCAGTTGAGTGTGAATAGGTGAGTGACACGAGCTTTATGTTTATTCTCTTCCTGCTGGCTTAACATAAGCGAGACTTGACTCTGTGTCTTAGAAGAATGAATTACTTCCTCAGGAATGTGGTGCCTGGCACTAATGTGCATCTAACCAAGCACAGCAGCCCTAGAAATGATCAGGCAAAGGAAAGAGATGTTTCTTGGATTCAATGATGATATCGAGCCTGTTATGTTATGTATCACAGTCTCCATCATTTTTTAATAACACCTTTGGGATATCTACTTATCTATCTTGTCCAAGAGGACCTTTGCTTTATTTCTCATTTAAATTCCTCACTGATGTCTATCCTAATTGTACTCAGGAGCTGGGTGTAAAAGTATTCCCAGCGCAATTTTCAGAATCCCATTCTGCAGCCATTGTTGAATTTACTTGTGATTTTTCTCACCCAGCTACTAACTAGTCCCGCCTCAGTAAGACGTGATACGGTGATGTAGTAGAATTTGTTACTGTAGCACTGTGAAGTTCTGAAAAATAAAAGATGGCTTTTTAGATCAAACGAGAAGTAAGGTAGAATCTGGGTCCTAATGTCCTTCCTGAATTTGTCAGTCTGCTCATGCACCGATCGCGTGTCCCTAATGGTATAATTACAAAAAGGAAATTTAAAGGGGCAAAAGAACAGGCTCGACAAGCACCTACAGGCCGCTCCATTATGGTTCTTAGTGAGCATAAATGTCACTCTTCCTACGTCTTTGTGCAAACAGCCATGACTGATGCCATGGCTGCTGGCAAGGAAAGCTCTGAATGAAAAAGGCAGACTTGAATATTTAAGCGTAAAGTACATCTGAAAAGCAGAAATGCTTATATACAACTGAAATAAAAGGTCTGAGCCATATACTTCAGCCATGGGCCATTAATTAATATCTCAGTGCCACTCTAAATTACTGTCATGCTGCAAAAGGAGAACGATACATTCTATTTGGCAGTTCAGTGGCAATTTGAAGAAGAAAAAACCACTAACAATTTTTAGATGACAGACTGAAGATTGGGATCATTTAATGATAATAGGGAAATCAGAAGTGATCTGCAGAAGTCAGAGAGAAGACTCAGTATTTAATATTAATATTGGAAGTTTATGGCACACTGTTCATGGACAGAGTCTCAACACAAAGCCATCTGAGGAGAAGACAGCTCAGCTGTTCCTCCAGCCAGCATGCCGAACACATCTTCAGCTTCTGTACCACAGACTACTTGATTCAGTGAAAACCGTATAGAAAGGGAATTAGACAAGTGAAATTGGACTTCATTATTTTCTTTTATGAAACCTGAACTTCTGCAGGGCAGATACATGTAAGTTCTTAAATTAAAACGTTGTTAAGTATCAAATGAAAATATCATTTATTTACAAAGGAATTCGGCATTTCTGTAGACAGAAGCAAGCAAGGGAGACAAGAGAGAGGTTGAAGATGGTGTCATTTAGTGTTGATGGGAGCCCTGGTCTTCGGAGTGCCTGTGCACATCTGCCCAGCGACAGCAGTAGTTTTCTGTTTCAAGTCAAGCACTGGTTCACTGAACCTACCTCAAAGATAACCACAGCCTGTTTCCTAAAACTGAAAAATTAATCGGTGCGAAATGTGTTGGAAAACAGTGCAGTTATTCATGTGCCTCAGCAGTTCCCTTATTAGGTAAAACAAGCTTTTGATTGTTCTCCCAGGGCATACAATACCTCAAAATGATGCAAAATAGGCTGTGATAAAATGAGCCTGCACGACTTGCATACCTCAGTGACCACTTCTCTGAAAAATGCAAATTAATATTTTGAATCCAAGGTCAAAGTCTACTCATCGAAAAGACAACAGCTCAGTTGGTGACTGGCTTCTTTAGATGCGTCTCACCGCCCACCGCTAGCTTGTCCTGGGCCGACTGGGAGCCGGTGGGGTTTGCAGAGGGCAGGGAGCGCTGGCTGCCCTTGTGATGAGTTCCCTAGAAAGTTAAAACGAAAATTCTTCCCAGCAGATGCGAAAGAAACCAGCACGTGATCAAAATCTTCCTATGGAAAAGGAAAGCACCACACATTAAAATAGAAAGATTAGAAGCTCATAAAACAAAAGGGTGGCTTAGGGTTCCAGATAGATCATGTTGCAAATGGTCTTTCACACTTGGCTCCGCTCTTTGGAACCACTGAATCATTTCCTACTTGGACACGTTTGGAAATGTCAGCTTTTTCCAATTCAATTCTGTCTGGTCGCACCAACTGAAAATTCAGAGTGGCTCAGTGACCAAGTGTGGTAAGGACAGTTGCACAGAAGAGTATCGATGAGGTCATCATCCTAGCAGAAGTAACCTTCTTGAAACAGCACCGCCCCCCACCCCCGAACAATGCTAGAATAAAAATTAAAGGCAAGTCCTATTGCAGGGAGAAAGTGTCTCTTTTAAAATCTGGATTCGTTTTCAGCAAGAAATCCTGGCTTGGGTAACCTTTTAAACCCTGGGAAGTTGCTTTAATGGGAGGGGAGGTATTAAGGCTTGTCATCTCCAGTTCCAAAGTACTTGCTGAAGTTGGCATCCGAGTCAGTTCCGTGGGGTCTCTGGATTAAAGCCTGCAGTCTTTTTATATTAATTTCAAATTATACTGAGATATTTTTTAGATAGTATTCTATTATTAAGTAGATAAAACAAATCTGTAATGTGAGTTAAATTAAAGCCTTAATGAGGAAAAGTCGTTACCTCTACCATGAAAGCTGCAGTCATACCTAGACATAGAAGTGTTTTATTAGGCATTAAGAGCCAGCTTCCAAGGCATGTGATGGAGATTGATGGGTGGAAACTCTCTCAAAATTAATGAAACAGAAAATCCATCTTTCCTCTGATATTAGTGTAAGAGGAAGAGACTCACAGGAAGAATCTGGCAGTTACTTACCGAAGCTGAGGGCACAAAGCTGAGGAGCAGCATCTGTGTGTACAAGGATGTTTCATCACAGCTTTTGCTGTCTTCTCCTCTTGTCCAACTGCAGGTGACACTGGCTGGGCACCTTACGATGACTTATGAAGCAGAAGATTATTTCTACCCTTGGAAATGAGGGAAATAACTGGATGCAGGAGATCAGGATGCTCTGTGCCTCTGTCCTTGAGGAATGGGGTGATAAGACAAGAAATTATGCGGACTTAACCATATGTCCAGAAGGATTCCTTTTGACTCTGTAGTCTTGGTATCAGCTGTCAGCTCAAAGGAGGTGAGTGTGATGGTGATGTGACAAGGCATACTGCTGAACTGACAGCTGCTGATTACTTTTTATCTCTGATCTGGAAAATGACAGGGCCCCTGATTTTGCACATCTTCAGCCTGACTGCAGCCTAGTGCTAGAGAAAGAATTAAAAGGGATGGTGAGACTACTTCATGTGCATCCTTATATCTGGTTTAAACGCAGGTTTCCTGGCCCAAGATGTAATCTGATGACATGAGTTCATTCAGCTCGTAAGTCCAGGATGATGTTGAGACAACACCAGGTAGTGCCTACCCCAGCAAAATCCCCGTGAGAGCTGGCAGCGCCACGGTGGCCAGCAGCAGCTGCACCGGCATCAGCCCTTTGGAGACCCAGCTCTTAACTTATGCTAGGTGGGCCATATACAAAATGTGATAGGCTTGATGATTTTGGGGTGCAGACAATTAAATTTTAGAACCTCCTCTCCCACAAACACCAGCCAAAGCAGCTGCACAGTGCCTAACGCTGCTGCGCCACATGTACCTGGGGTGCTAGCCTTCGGTATTTTGAGCATCTGGTTAACACTGCTAGTACACACTAGTGGGAAAACATTTTGATACAAATAGGGAGTCATAAAGCTACTCCAACACCACATTTCTGGAGAAGCTGTATGCTGTGAGGGGACAGTTTCACTGTGCAAAGCGTTGAATGGCCATCTGCAGTGGGAGGGAAAAGAAGTTGGCCACAAAGCAGTGTCCATGAACACATCATTTCTGACATGACATTTATTCTCTATCCATATCATGTTTGCTAACATCCATTTGTAAAGATTTTCTTTTTGTCTTCCTGAAAAAATGGGAGTTTTATGAGTAAAACAATCGGTGAAGGTGGCCAGGGTGCCACTATCCCCTTTAAACCATCAAAAATAAAGCATAGCCTGAAATTCTATAAGGCACAGATCCTTTCTGTTTGCTATCTATTATTTATATCCACTGTCAATAGTTCATCATCTCTGGTCTGTTTTCCCATGTCAAAAAGCTTGTTTTTCATGCATACTGCCACACAGTAGAAAAAATAGTGTGATCAATGACCTCAGTGCTATTAAAATAACCCACTTAAAATGACCTGTTTGCATACAGCCTACCAGCTGAAACCTCACATCCCATTTATGCAAACAAACTCCCAGCAACATTTCAGGGAAATTAACTTCATTCTCAAATAGAGATGATTTTTTTCTTATTGTTTTGAGAGAGGTATTTGAATGAATTCTTGCAAATAACAAATGCACTGGCAGAAATTGGGATGAGTTTGTAAACAGCCCGCAAAGAGGAAAAATTGAATTCTTCTGATAACATATCCCTCTTCATAAATATTGTAGCTAGTCCTACCTAACCAGGAGCTGTTTGTGAGCATTTCTCAAAGCGGTGAATGGCGTCTCACCATTTCCTTCTCTCGTTCTGATGATCTGTTATAATGACAGCGGCTTTTATCACAGCTCTGTTTGTGAGAGCCCCTCGCTTTCTTGCTTTCTTCCTTCTTTTGCTATAAAAGCTCTCAAAGGAAGGCTTTGTATGTCAGGAGAAGTCAAATTAACATAATATGCAGCACCTATAAATAGTCCTTTCAAATTAGACTCTTCTACAAAACCTCAAAGTGATATTTCTTTGCCTTTTTCCCTACTGTAGGTAAAAGAGACAATCTCCTATAACATTTTTTTCCTTTATAAAACATTATTTTTGTTGTTCCCATTTACTTATCCTGACATTTTCTTTGGCTGTTTTTCAAAGCTTTTGTTCAGCCACAGGTGAACGGTAGTCAGCAGCTTGTTAATGTATTTTTAATTTGTGCAAGAAAGAGCTTGTTAGAAATGTGGCATGTTGTATTGGCAGATTAATTACCAAGGACAATGAAAAAATTGTCCTAAAGACAGATATTGGAAAAATTGGATTTTTCATAAGCTGTGTTTCTAAATTTTTTTCCCAAACTTTTTGAGAACGTAAAGAAATTAGATAGAAAATAGCTCATTAGCTGAGAAGCATTAAGACAAGGCTATTTAAATCGATGACTGGTATGAGGATGATAAATGAGAAAAGGTTAGTCACTATTTGCACACTGTAAGGAGCATGTGGTGAAGTTATCAGGGGTTTAATGCAAACAGAGAGTATAATTTTTTTTTCACACAATGTCCAACCAAAGCGTGAAATCCCTTAAGGTTTTTTAACAAGACAGTTTGGAGATCACCACTAGCTCAGAGATTTCACAGTGCTGGGGGCTTACACCAAGGAAAAGCCTACTGGCTGTACCCCCTCTTCTTTATTCTCTTCCTCTTGGACATGGCTGGAGAGAGGTACTGAGGCTGCCCAAGACCATGTAGTGGTTGTTCTCACTGTCATTGCCCAGGCGTCATTCTGGAGGCGAAGACCTGGTGCCACCTGGTACTCGTCGGGATGGTGTGAATGTGTGTCAGCCCTGGGGTCCCCCCTCCCCACGTCTCCTCTCGCTTTCAGGACAGCCTGACATAAAAACCTGCTCCAGAAATACGACCATGGCTGTTAAATCTGTAGAAAAAAATTAATACAGCTTGTTGATTGAGGGTAGCTGCCACCCAGTTGTTAGTACCATAAATATTATCACTGCCAGGAGGCACCAGTTCCAGCTGTGCCGGATCACTCCTACCTGGCACGAGCACCACTCGCTGTCTGCTGCAGCAGGGATGGAGGAGGCTCAGGGCTCTGCTCCAACCGAGGCTGGGGCTCTTCTGCTGGATCTTGATTTGTTTGGGGCGTTCCTCTAAGGACCCAGTGGTGCAACATGGTTTAAAGATGATCCCTGTGAACTGTACAGTCTCTTGTCAGTATTAGTTGCTTGCTGCTGCTAAGGAAAGAAGAAATGGCTGATAGCAGCAAACACAGCTTTTCAAAACCTGCACAGGAACACGCCAGTTCTTCCAAAACAGTTAATCTTTTTTTTCTCTGATTTTTTTTAACACTCAGGAGCTCCCCCCCCCCCCTTTTTTTTTCACTCAGCAATTTTAAGGACTGATAATATAGCTTTAAAGAAAAAGCTCAATTTCTCAGAATCTCATGACTTCAGCGAGTGAGCAGTGGGAAAAACACTAAATATCACAAGATGCATAATTAAATCACAGGCATCCTTCAGTTTCTTGAGATTTTGTCCTGGGAATATTTCCCTGATCTCCAAAGCAGCTAACATTTTAATCCTGGCCAGGGAAAGGCAATCACCCCGAGTCTAATTTAATTTAATTTAGAGCTTGCAGTGAAGCTAACTCATGACCAAACTGTTTGCTTTTTAATTCCATGGCAGTATAATCCATTGCTAAATCATGGGCAAATTACTGATCCCAGCTCATGTAAAAATATAAAATTTATTTACATAAAAGCATAGGCTAAAGTATCGGACAGCTATTCAAAATATGTTTCCTTCAGATTAAGAATAGCATGTGCATTAAAGAAATCCTATATGAAAACTATTATTTTAGACAAATAGGGCTTCTCAATAAATATTTTCTGAGAAAAGGCAATAGGTGGAAAAGCATGAAACAAGCTTTTCCTGCAGCCAAGCTCACTATGTTTCCTGAGACAGCACCATCTACATTAATTACTAGTTCCCTTTCCCCGTAACAGTTACTTATTAAAGAGCAATTTACAAAATTAAAATAACTTTGAATGTTTTGAATAACACTTCTGCTTCTGTAACTGAATACCATGACCCAAATGCAACAGAGAAAAGTTCCTGAAACCAGTCCACAGGAGGGGTTCAGAGAAATAGCTTTCTTGCCCTGCTTTAATTTGACTGTCAGCTTCCAGGAATCAAAAAGTGAGTCTTTATTATTTTTTTCACTGCTTAAGGGGTTTTTTTATAGTGTTGCCAACCTTTTTTTTAAGGAGTTTAGCTCCTCTTTGTTCAGTAAGACATTCCAGCTGCAGTGCCGCCCAGGAGGGCCTCCTGAGGTGGCCGGCTGCGTCTGTAGTCACCGTGCCTTGTGCCCAGGCCCATGAGCTCTGTTCGGGAGCTTTATCTGGTATAATCAGCTTGCACATTTATGGATCAGTGCAGTAAAACCTCTGGCAGCTTCTCTCCTTGAAGGAGCCTGCTCAGCCTGATGGAACACGAGTTCACCCATTTGCTCCACTCTCATCTTTCTGGAACATTACAGCACCTAGCCTTTCATTAAGCATTTTTTTTCCCCATGAATGTAAATAAAAATTTAACCCAATATTCTTTCCAGGTCTCTGATAACTGGAGGAAGAATAACTTGGAGGGGAATGGGTGTTCAATAATTGAATTGCCAAAGCGAGCCCATGCCGTGTGACCACCTTACTACAAAGACAGGGAGCCACAAGCCTGGTGATGCTCTACAGGCCAGTGCTGGCCAGATTAAGGGTACCAGAGCCCTTCACAGATGATGGATGAGCTACTCTGGTGGGGGGCAGGATTTTTTTGAGTAGTTCTTACCAACTAATTCTGCTCTCTGGGGAATTTAACAGCAAAACTCCCTTTGATTTTAGTGGTACGTGCTTGGGAAATCTCACCTTGCTGTAAGGAGGAGGGTGATGTGGGAAAGAGCATGGCAGCTGTTTTCTACATGAAAATGAAAGGGAAGATAAAGGTAAATTTTGGCTCTAATTTCAGGGGACATAGAAGCAGGCAGCATGAATGTAGGAGGATGTTCATTGATAACTCATGTCAATAATGGTACGAGTGCATGCACCATAACAAGTCTCTGAATTATTGTTCCCACACAATTAAATGTGCAAGTGCAATTAAAATCTAGAGTTATCAAGCCTAGTCCACGTTAAAATGCAACTTGATTCAGCCTTGCATCTTCAGTAGTTGTTGTGTACCAGGTTATGTAAGAAATACTCATCTAAGAGCTTGCTGCCATCTCATAGCACAATACATTTGAATAAAGAAAACAATCTATGTGTTCAGTCGAGGACAGGAATGCTTTTACTTCCCCTGAACATCTCTCACTGTCAGGGACGAAGGCTTTATCTCACCTGCAGCTGAACCAGTCTCTCTGGTATCTTTTTGTACACATGGTAAGAGATCTGAGCTTAAATACGTCCACTTTTGGATGAGATAAATTTCTCCCCAGAAGTGAGTATCTTTCCTTTAAGTATACATGGAGCCAAGGTGAATGGTTCAGATGTGGATGTACATATTTCATACTACAGGGTCTGATCATGTGAAACCCAGCCACAGTGTCCCTGCTGTGTCACATAAAAGTAGAATTTTTTGTCTTTGATTTTAAAGATCTTTTAAATAAATAGATCTAATGAGGTTGATGTTTTGCGTGAAAAATAAAAAGTATCATTTAAGCTTCCTTTTAATACCAGAAGCCCTTATAAGGTTTTGCCCCTGTAACTGTCAATACCAGCTTGTTTGTACATCATTTATTCATTTTACATGCTGCCCAGGAAAACACAGTATCTGTAGGCTATTTAAATGTGAATGGGAAGCTAATTGTATATTAAAAAACATAGTTAATTTTCCAGAATGTTCTCTGTACTGAAATGTAAGAGAAGTGGCTAAATATAGAATCAGTGCTCTAATACAAGCTTCCAAATATTATACAATCTTATGATTACAGCACAGGTCAGTACAGTGAAAGGGGGAGTTCTGTCCCTTTTTTGTAACATTACCCAGGACTGCAGATGCCATTGTTCGAAAAAAAATAATGCCTGTTTGTTATGAACAGAAAAAATAAGAATGATCTGATCCTCATGTGCCCACCCCACAGCTCATTCAGTGCCTCTTCACCCCACAGCTCCCTTCCCCGCTGTCCCCTCCCAGGGCTGCTGCGGGGTACGGTTAGGATGCTGCCTTCTCCGGGGGAAACGAGTGGGCAGCTCAAAGCACCGCCGCTCATTTCACACCAGGCTCAGGACCACAGCCAGCTGGTGTCCAGGGCACGGATTTGCACCGGAGCCCTACCAGTGCAATTCTCCATGCTCCACTCACAGCAAGCTGGCTTGTGCCTCCTTCCCTGGTTTCCTGCAGAACATCTGGCAGCACCTCCTCATCGTGCTTGAGGAGTGTACGTTCTTGCTGCTGTTTAGCCTGAAAGGTTTTTGTGTTTATTAATGTCCTGCACTCTAGTTGAGATAAAAAATATGCTCCATAAATGTAAAATGTCAGTAAATGGTAAAACAGTATTTATAACTGGGCTACTTTTTAAAGAGCAAAACATTGAGTTACAGCGCTGTGGTGTGGATTTAAACGCGGCAAAAGCGAGGCACGCAGCTGCGGCGGTGGTAAGCTCTGTTCTGGGTGCTAGATTGAGGTGTGCAGTCAGGAACCCGGAGCCAGGGAAGCCCCAGGAAAGACAGAGAGCCCTGCCAGTAGCCAGCTGTAGACACCCACAAGCAAGGTCTGTAAGGAGAAACTGTACCAGCAGCACACAGTGGATACTGCAAAAAGAGTGCTCGTAGCAGGTGACTCTCTTAAGGGGCACCGAGGCGCCCATCTGATGGCCTGAGAGGGAGTCACAGGAGGTACGATGCCTTCCAGGAGCTAAGGTCTAAGGTGCTGCCGAGGGGGTGCCACAAGTTGTCAAGAGACCAGACTACTATGCCTTGCTACCGTTTCACATGGGTGTGAATCACACCGCAAGCCAGAACCTGGGCAGAATCGAGGGAGACAACAAAGTCCTGGGTGTGCAAGCAAAAAGTTTTGGTGCCCACATTTTCTTTGGTTTTACCAGCTAGAGGAAATGGTGCAGTTAGAAAAGCAAAAGCTCAGCTCGAATTGAAATTGGCCAGAGATGTCAAAACTACAAGAAAGGGTTCTTTGGGTACGTAAAACAACCAGCAGAAACAGAAGCTGTTAAACAGGAGAGATCCATTTGTCACCAATGATGCTGAAAAGCAGAGGTTCTCAACACTTTCTCCACCTCTGTCTTTAACAGCGCTGTCGGCCTCAGGCCTTGGGAACAAAAATCCAGGTTGATGCAAACACAGACCCACCGTCAGTGAAGGAAGAGTTGGCATGTGAACTATTACAGGCGCTTGACCCCTACAGATCGATGAGCCCTGATGTTATCCACCTGAGGGTGTTGAGAGCTGACTGATGTCATTGCTAGGCCAGTCTCCATAATCTTTGAGAAGTCCTAGAGATCAGGGGACATCCCAGAAGACTGGAAGAAGGCCATCTATAAGAAGGACTTAAAGGAGGATCCAGGAAATTACAGACCCACGAGTCTTACTTGAGTCCCTGGGAAAGTTATGAACGAATCCTCCTGGGTGCTGTCACAAGTCACATGAAGCACATGATGGGGAAAAGCCAGCACGGATTCACCAAAGGCAAATTGTGTTTGACAAACCTATCACCTTCCACAACAAAGTAACCTGCTCGGTTGATGTGAGGCAAGTGGTGGACAGTGTATTCCTGGATTTCTCCAAGGGTTTCAATAAGGTTTCCCACAGCCTTCTACAGAAACGGATGCGTTACGGTCTAGACAAGTGGTCTGTGCAGTGCGTGGGGAACAGGCTGACAGGCCACACCCAGAGGGTGGTGGTCAATAACTCCTTTTACAACTGGCAACCTGTCACACGTGGGGTCTCCCAGGGATCAATATTGGGACCAAGACTGTTTAATATCTTCATAAATGATGATGAGATCAAGTGTACCCTGATGAACGTTGCTGATGATACCAAACTGAGTGGGGAAGTGGACACTTCGGCAGGGAGAACCACCCTGCAGGAACATCTGGATAGGCGGGAAGAGTGGGCTAACACAAACCTGATGAAGTTCAGCAAGGACAAGTGTAAGGTCTTGCACATGGGAAAACATAGTCCTGGAGTGCAGCACAGGCTGGGACCTACCTGGCTGGGGAGCAGCTCTGTGGGAAGGAACCTGGGGTCCTGGTGGACAAGAAGCTCAAAATGTCTCATTTTGTGTGCTGCTGCAGCAAAGAAAGTCAGTGGGATGCTGGGCTGCATCAACAACGGCATCCCCAGCAGAGAGAAAGCAGTCATTATTCCACTCTACTCAGCACCTGTCGGGCCACACCTGGAATGCTGTGTTCATTTCTGGTCCCTGCAATACAAAAAAGATGGGGACAGGCCCGAGAGGGTCCAGAGAAGGGCCACAGAGATGATCAAAGGACTGGGAAAGTGCCGTATGAGGAAAGGCTGAGAGACCTGGGTTTGTTCAGCCATGATAAATGAAGGCTTAGGGGAGATTTTATCACCATGTTCCAGTATTTAAAGGGTGGCTATAAAGAAGAGGGAGACTCCCTTTTTACAAGGAGCCACATGGAAAAGATGAGGGGTAAAGGGTAGAAGTTACTCCTGGGGAGATTCCAATTAGATATAAAGAGGAAAATTTTTCACAGTGAGAACAATCAGCCACCAGAATAATCTCCCCAGGGAAATGGTGGATTCCCCAACACTGGACACTTTTAAGATTCAGCTGGACAGGGTGCTGGACCATTTGTCTAGACCATGCTTTTGCCAAGAAAGGTTGGACCAGATGATCCTTGCGGTCCCTTCCAACCTGGTATTCCATGATTCTGTGATTCACAAACACTACAGCGTCTGGACAAAGAAATCGGTATGTCACAATTTTTAATTTCCAGACATCATCTTGCTTCAGAGACATCATCTTGCTTCAGATCATCATGTGCATCACTGGGTCAGACACAAAACGGGCCCCATGATAACCACTGGTTGGTCTTACAGGTCTCAGTACACTACATGCAAATATCCTGTACAGCAGCTCTTTCAGTTACCTGCCCCTACGCGTTATTGATCCTCAGCTAGATGCTAATGTGCCCCAGAAATGAAACCACGCAGTTTAGTGCTGACATTTGGTTCAGTGAGGTTGAGAAAGGGAGCTAGTTCCAATTCTTCCAATGTGGACTGAATTTGTGGTCTCAGTCTCATCCCTGGTGAAAAAATTGGGTTCTCTTTCCTTTTTCCCCCAAGAAAACTATTGCATCACACACATTACTGAAGAGTGAGTCACACAAGAGGGAAAAAAGTGGTGCAGAGGCTGAAGAAGCATCTCTCCCTGAGGAAGATCCAGGCAGAGTGGTTTGAGGCAGTTCAGAGAGGTGCTGCTGTGTTACCCTCTGGTCAGCTGTCAGCAGGGTTCATTCAGTTTTTCATGGCCATACCCAAGAGTTATTGATAAAATCACATTGCTTATTTGTTAAATTCTCCGTTTGCTCTTAAGCGCAGCCAAGCTGAGACTGAGTACATCTGGAAAGCCTGAATAAATTTTCTCCAGCTGCAGGTTTCAAGTGATGATTCCTTTAGAATCGCCTTTTACACATGCTCAGCTATTTGGTCAAACGCATACTCATGCAATATGCAAACGCGACATTAAAGGCGAAGGATTTTAAATGTTGGTATTTAAAATGCACGTCCCCATATGATAATGGTACTTTATGCATCAGCATTCCCCTCTGCTAAATTGCCTTCATCCTCCCTCCCCTCCGCCCAGAGGGCTCCACACACCCTTGCATGCCAGTGTGCTGCCATCCACGCTGAGTCCCAGGGGCTCCCCATGCACCCCCTTGCCACCCCAGGGCCTCTGTCCTCCCCGACTTGCTCCTGCTCTTTGGGTACCTCCTCCCAAACACTGACACGTTTTCATATTCCTTCAGATCTGACAGTGGTGTCAAGACTCTTGAATAAAGAAGACTCAGAAAGGCTCTATGTAAACCACACATTTAAGCTCTGTTTAACTGGACCTGCTAACTTTGGGGCATTTCTAACAGCTCCTCACACAGAGGGGTCTCTAAATAAGTGCTATCGGGGTTACAGCCCTCAAGGTTAAAAATAACAATCAATCTGTAAGAAGAAAATGAGCCTGTGCTCAGAAGTCTCACCTGGGAGCTAGGTACTGAACGCCTGTTCGGTAGTGCTGAGTATTTATTGATCTCTTCTGTGCGGATGGCACTCACTTTTCCTAGGCTACATTTGGTTTTCCCCTCTTCTAGACCTTAATTCTCTCCAGCCAGGCCATTGAAAGCACTGGGTAATAATAAACCAGAATGTGCTTTCTCTGAAAGTGCCGTGATTGAGAGGGAGACAAATACATAAGTGGCTATTTGAGGACCGCAAGAGAGATTCTGGCTTGCCGAGCACACAGATTTTGCGAGGATGGCAGTGTATTTGCAGAACCTAATGAAAGTGAGCCACAAGTGCAACAGGATCAGCAAGGCCTGTCACTGAGGCACGGGATAACAGCCTATTTACTGAAATGGAGAAGGTAGCATTTAAAAGAATTCTTATTTTTAATTAACACGTGAATCACGGAGATTATGTACCAAAGGATCTCACTGTGGGGACAGAAACCTGTACCTACCACTACATGTTTAGAGGACGAAGTGAGTGCTGAGCCCAAGTGAATGATCTGCTGGGAGATGAACATCCCAGCTCTCTCCCTTGGCCTCTGCCCGCCACTTTCGCACACCCTGGCCAGAGCACAGACCGTCCCAGGTTTCTCACTTGCTGCCGGTGCCAGAGAGGGGCTGTGCTGCTCCTCGGCTGCCAGGGACGACCCCAGGCCCACTCTCCCCACCGCCTTTCCAACCCTGGCAGGACAGAAATGCTCAGGTGCCAGCTGAGGTGGCTCTCTTAAATGTCACCACGAATCCCACTGTGTTTTGGCCCAGTCTGGACACCAGTCTACAACCGGTATCATTCAGGCAGAAAATTAGCTCTGAATGGTGAAAAAAAAGACATTTGAGAGACCCCCAGTTTACAATAAGCCTTCCCAAATGCCTGTGTATCTTGCTGGCTCTTGAAGTAGCCCAGACTTATTTCTGTTGGGAGGTAAAGGTTTTCATTTCCCGTTTATAAATGGCTCAAGACTTTAGACAAACAAATAATTTTTTTTCCCCTTCAGTTTCATTGAGAATCCTGAAAAAGGAAGGCTACTCTGATGCTAGGAGTTGTTTTTTTTTTTTTCACAATTTATTCTCCTACAGCATTTTTCTTCCCCAGTGCATACTGAAGGTTTGGTGACTATCTTGCTTTTCCCTGTCACTGTGTAAACACTGATGTTTCATTGTGGAGCCACATTGAGCTGTCAGAGGACTTTGGCAGATGCTTCAGCAGAAGCACGAGACTGGCCCCAGTTTAACAGAAATACTCACGTGCTTAATGCTGCCTCTGAGCTAAAGCAGCTTGCTGAGCTGGCTCCCTGGCCCTCAGGCAGGCTCTCGATTCGTCTCGTACATGAACTCTGCGACACGGGCTTTCCTTCCTCATATAAGTGAGGGACCTCACAGTCACAAACCAGGTCTGGCTGTCCCCACCACGGACCTCAACGTCCCTCTCTCGAGCATGGCTGCTGCAGGCAGGGCATTTGGCTCCTCCCGTGCGCTGCAGCCTTATCAGCGTTAACAAGTGCCTGATGATGGAACACGGAAAATCTGGGAGTCACAGCAGGTATGTTTCTATGGAGCATTCAACATTTTTTAATGCAGAAGAGACTGGGAGAATCAGTCTTATGCAAAAATAGGTTTAGAATGCAATCTGAGCAGTTATACTTTTAATTCTCTTTAATGAGGTTAATGGATTTTTCTCAGTTTAAAGACAGAGATCCTGTCTTCTTTCCGCCAAACCACTCAAACCCATGAGTGGTGCTTTGTATCACTTCTGTTCTTCTAGACAAAGTAGTCTACCCCCATACATCAGCATATGATGCTTCCTTATTTTTTTATTTACTGTACTCCATGTAAATTTCAACAAAGGAAATGTAAGAATGCCAAAAAGAAAAAAAAGGCAGGTGGTGGTGGTGGTGTGGATCTAGCTTTTTTCAGTCCATTCTGATTCCAAAAAGCCAGTTTGGACCTGGGCTTCAGCCCATCATCCTGGATCAAGCTCAATAGCTAATCTTCCCATCCCAAGATTAGGCCCTCATACAGTCATCCTTTTTTTTTTTTTCCTCTTCCCAGTAACCCCTGCTATTTGCTTACATCATGCATTTATTTACTTTCCTAAATTGTGGCTCTGATTTCCCATAGGCATAAACAATGCTGACTGACCCACCACAGCCCATCTCGTGTATCATTAAGGATGACTCTGAACTCCACTGTGGCCCCTCATTTCTATTGCTGAGTATTCAGCACTTCAACACACACGCTTCAACAAACACGTGGTCCCAAATCAGATTTTCCAACAGACCAGCAGCTGGACACACTGTGCCACACTCACTGATGAAAAGAAATGTTTAGCTTGACGTAATTACCTCAACCATCGACCGTAGCGCCTGATGAGAACCCTTCCATTATGAGACAACCCTGGAGGCATATTCCCCCTTCAGCCATGCAGGCATTTTAAGAACCTCTGGGAACTGTACCATCAGTCTGCATGCTGATCTATGATGAGTAAATGTTGCTCGAACAGTTTTTCTCAGTGCTGATTTACTTGCTTTGTTTGTTCGCTTGGGGTTTTAATAATAGTATTAAAAGTCTTTGCTCCTGATGCATTTGACATTGTGCCATTGGTCCATTAGGATTTGGTTGAGTGTTGTGCATTATTTTTAATTTGCATTCACAGTATGCTCTGTAATAACTCACTCGGAGTTCTAGCAACGGATGCTGTGAATTTGTATTAACAGCAGCGCTGATTTGTGCAATGTGTAGTAAAATTCTTTGCAAAAGAATACTTGCCGCTTCATGTCCTTTAGCATAGGAGATCAGAGTTTCCGAGTACCAACAGGGACTTTTCTTAGCAAATTGTTCCTGCGCTAATCTTAATGGGAAGGATTTCAGCCTGGATGGAAATCATTGACACAAGCTGCTGTTGATGCCAAAAGTTTACATGGTTTCAAAAAGCAATTAGAGACAATTATGGAAGAAAAATCTATGAAAGGCGACTAAACACAGATAGCTCTGGTTCAGAAATTCCCTGAGCCGTTGATTGCTGGAAGCTGAGAAAGGATCCTGTGGACGGATCACTGCACAGTTCTTCCCTAGGAGTCTGCTGCTGGGCACTGCCTGGAGAACGCGCTGTTCTAGTCTGACCCAGCATGGTCTTTCTTATGGTGTCATGTTAGGAAGCCATGCTGAGAACATTTAGGAAGACAGGAGAAGGGGTGGGGGAAAAAATAAACTCTCCCTTCAGGTTAATAACTTGCAAGTTTTCGGGGTTTCTGCATTAAAATCCTCCTTTGTATCTAATTAGAATTCAGATCCTTTCCCTCCCATCAGCTTCTTTAGGAAGAGCATACACTCCGGACTGCACTACAATCATGGGCATTTCAATGCCTGCAGTGCCCTTAATTGGATGAAGCCTTGCACAGTGGCTGGCAGTACAGCACCAATTTTCAGTGGCCTCAAGTTTGCTTATGTTACAAGATGCATTTTTGGCAATGAATATTTATCTACCATGGGGCAGGATCACCATTGCTAAAGAGGAGAAGCTGATTACTCAGTTAAACTAAAAAGAGGAATCTGGTAAAGCACACACAGCACATTGACAAATAAAAACCATAGCCAGCTTACAACAGTGAAAAAACATTAATTTTGTGCACAATAGGCAAGTCCTACCATGGGACATCTTACAAGATGCCTAACATCTTCAAGACTTTTCCATGTGCCCTGACTTCTTTCACCTTGACCTCCTCTGGAGAGTGAAGAGGAGGAGTTGTCCCTGGCAGACTTACCTGATGGACATCTCAGAACTGGAGTACACACAACTGCTTTTAAACGCCCAATACTCCAGCTAGTTTTATGTAGACCTCGACAGACTGTTTGCTGGGTGAATTTAGTTATTGCATTATTATTTTAGTAAAGCCTATTTTGTAAGTTAAGAGGACACAAAATCCTGCTCTGAAAAAATAGCGAAAAATGTAACATGGCAAGACTGAAAAACACATGGCAGCAACAGCCACACAAGGTGATTATCGGGTCTGTGTGCTGGGTTTGTGTGGCAGGGTTTTGGGAGCAGGGGTGGGGCCAGGGGGATGGCTCCTGTGAGAAGCTGCTGGAAGCTTCCCTGGGTATGAGTTAGACCCACTGCTGGCCAAGGCCCAGCCAACTAGCAATGGTGGTAGTGCCTCTGTGATTAACATTTTTAAGAGAGGGAAAAACTTGCTGGGGAACCTGCAGTGGAGAGAGGAGTGGGCTGTGAGAGAGACAACCAGGCAGACCCCCAGGTCAGTGCAGAAACGTGGGGAGGAGGTGGCCAGAGCAGAGGTGCCCCGCAGCCCATGGGGAGAGGGCAGGCTGTGCCCTGCAGCCATGGGGGGTCACAGGGGAACAGAGACCCCCCTGCAGCCTAGGGAGAGACCCCACGCTGGAGCAGAAGGATGTGCCCAAAGAGCCCATGATTCTGTGAGAAGCCCGGGCTGGAGCAAGCTGCTCCTGAAGGACTGCACCCCATGGAAGGGACCCACATGATGTTCATGAGGAGCAGTTTGTGAAGAACTGCAGAGACCCCACGCTGGAGCAGAAGGATGTGCCCAAAGAGCCCATGATTCTGTGAGAAGCCCGGGCTGGAGCAAGCTGCTCCTGAAGGACTGCACCCCATGGAAGGGACCCACATGATGTTCATGAGGAGCAGTTTGTGAAGAACTGCAGCCCATGGGAAGGCCTCATGTCAGAGAAGTCCATGGAGGACTGTCTCCCATGGGAGGGACCCCACACTCTTGCAGGGACAGAGTGTGAAGAGTCCTCCCCTGAGGAGGAAGGGGGGGCAGGGGAGGGGGGAAAAGGAGGGAGGAGAGGCAGAGATGTGTGATGGACTGACCACAACCCCCATTCCCCATCCCCCTGTGCTGCTCGGGGGGAGGAGGTAAAGAAATGGGGAGCAAAGCTGAGCCCAAGAAGAAGCAGGGGTGGGGGGGAAGGTTTTTAAGATCTGGTTTTGTCTGTTATTGCCCTGCTCTGATATGGTTGGTAACTAATTAAATGGACTTTTCTTCTCCAAGTTGACCCTGTTTTGCCCATGACCATGAGTGGTGAGTGATCCCTCCCTGTTCTTGTCTTGAACTATGAGCCTTTCCTTAGATTTTCTCCTCCCCATCCAACCAGGGGAAGGAAGGAGCAAGCAGCTGTGTGGTGCTTAGTTGCTGTCTGGGCTTAAACCACTACAGTTTGGATTTAATTTTTTTTTAAATTATTTTTTTAATGGGGTACAGGAGGGTGGTGAGGCACTGGAACAGGTTGCCCAGAGAAGCTGTGGATGCCCCATCCCTGGATGTCTCCAAGGCCAGGCTGGATGAGGCTTTGAGCAACCTGGTCTAGTGGAAGGTGTCCCTGCCCATGGCAGAGGGTTTGGAACTAGATGATCTTTAAGGTCCCTTCCAACCCAAACCATCCTATGATGCTATGAATGCACAGTTTTTTGCCGTTTTTCTTTCATTAAGTGATCTGGACAATTTGATATCCTGGACTCTGGCAGACAGCATCTCAGTTCTTGCTGTTTATCATTATTTAAACCATGTTGCCCAAAACTGTGGGTGGAAATAAATGAAAAAAGTAGTGAAACAGAATGAACCAATGACTTTCACCCAGTTTGAAACACATACACTTCCTATTTGTAGTTTTGTTGGATTTTTCTTTTTTTTTTTTTCTTGTTGAAAAGCCATCACACTGATGGCTACACTAAAAATACCAAAATAGTAGTTTTGCACCGACACCTCACTCTGGGTACCCTCATGCTTCGCCACAACATGAGACTCCAGTTTCACTGAATATCTGTAGTACCTTTCTCTTCTTCTTAATTGTACCAGTCATCTCCCTTCCTTTTGCAGTAACTAATATCCCTATGACAGCCATTGCTTAGATGAGAAGGCAGCACTAGGAAAGCATTTAATGAACATTAATTGCTTCTTAATATGATTTAGCTGCTGGAAATAAGACGGCTAAGCTAGCTGCATGTGACCAGCAACCCTACAGGCACCACCACCAGGCTCCTTTCAAGATGCAATCCTGTCGACCTTGGGGGCAGCAGCTGTTCACAGATGATCCCCAAGGCTACATTTTACTTTTCCAACTTAGCAGCTAAGTAGGGTTGTAGGAACTCAGCAACAAAGTCATTATGACACTACCTGGCTGATTAGCCATCTTCTCCTTTTGTGCATGCCAGTTCCCACTGACTTCAGAAGCTAACGGGAATCAGAGGCTGGGAGATGCTGCCAAGATGCAGCAGCTTCCAGCTGTCAGGGGAAGGACAGGATGGGACACGATCTCTGTGTACACTGTTCGGTCTTTGTCTTTTCCTGCGTGGCATCTTTGGCACCCATGCCTTTTATCATTCTGACTCTCTACATTATGTTACCTGACACTATCGCTTCTGACACTGCAAAGTGATGCAAGAGAAACTTGATCTCTGAATCCGGCATAGATTTACCATCGATTCTCATCTCACCCTTCAGTTAGGTCATTCAGCCTCCCTACTAAGCTGCTCCACCAGGAAATTAAGGCTGGTAGCACCAAGAGATACTGTGCCTATCAATCAATACATGTTTTTAAAGTTATTGGTAAACAACAAGCCCCAAATGCCAAGTCTAATTTAAACAGACATGGTTTATCATCTTCCCACTTCCTTTTAAAGAAAGTTAATATGACACAAAGATTAACCTTTTGATCTGGGAGAAAAAAAAAAATACTGATAAAGACTGGTGTTGGCAGCAAACCTCTGACTTGAAATATAGAATCACAGAATCATTTAGGTTGGAGAAGACCTTTAAGATTGTCAAACCAACTGTTAACCTGGCACTGCCAAATCCACCACTAAACATCTAATAATTTCACACTGGATATTTGCCCAAGTCAAGGATAGGCTGAAATTTGGCTGTCTGACAAGAATCCAGAGGTGTCCTTATTTTCAAAATCATTTTCCTCAAAGTAATCAAAAGTGAATTGTGGGGCAATTCATATCTTTCTAGCTACACTGAGACACCTCAAGCATAAAAGAACTGTGGCAGAATTTAAGCTCCTGTTGGTATCTCACCATTATAAATACATTACTTATAACAATTATATTTATAAGTGATAAATACTGTTATAAATAACCTACTTATTGGAATTGCAGCAATTTACAAGATGAAAAAAAAGACCACACACTGACAGATTTTGGAACAAAGTGATTCTCTGATGGCAATTTCTCCCTGCTTCACAGGATGCTGTCCCGCTAGCTCTACGTTCAGCGGAGGGCTGCACTGCTGC
>NW_010266193.1:0-7567 GCF_000690775.1 Eurypyga helias
TCCTGGCTGAATCCAGCACACTTTGTTAATGGTTTTAATATATTTCATGCGTGATACTCCTGGGTAGGTTCTGGCCAACTAGTGAAATAATGATGAATGTTATGGATTTTTCTCAGAGATGTCTAGAAGGCTGAAGGGACAAGGCCTGAAAGGACCTTATGGAATCATCTTGCTTAATTTCTGATCTAAACTATAACTAGTAGTAGCTGTCATTTCCAGTTAAAGTTTTTCTAAATCAACCTTAAAAAAATGGAGTCTCCACAACCTCATTTACAACTGTACCCCAGTCCTGCAGTACCCTTACTGATGATTTTTTTTCCAATGAAAAACATGTATCTTTTTTGATGCCCTGTAAGTTCATTAGCCTCATTATGTTCATAGGAGAAAAAATTCTTTCTTCTTCCCTGTACCAGTCTGTATTTATCCTCTTCAACTTTTTTCTTATTAAAGCTAAACAGAGGTTGCAACAGGTTCTCACAAACCATATTTTTCACAGCCTCAAATTTTCATACTTTCCTTTCCTTCTCTAGAGTCTTCATTCACATTATTCTCAAAGCATGATGCTTGAAATGCTTTGACTGAGGCTTTAATTTTTATTAAAGGAAACTACTGCATTATTTTTGTAATACTATATATGTTAAATAGTTAACAAGTCAGGGCCTTGTCTCCCATGATTCCAAGGGAGTTATTAGACTAGTGGACAATAGTCATCCTCTTTTTCAGCTGCTTCTTGTAAACAAATTCAGTGTTCCTTTTGTTACTACCATTTTTTTAAAGGTGGGCTAGTATGGAAATATTAGACTTGCCCCATCTGTCTTAGAATATGTGCTTCCTTTAATAAATCTCAAAACTATTTCTGTTTTTGGGGGTTTTGGGGGTTTGTTTTGTTTTGTTTTTTCACAATATTATGATATAACCTTAATAACCTCAGACTTTCTTGTAAAATTTCTATTTAGCCTGTTATTCCCGAACTTGTACTTGTGGATCTGATTAATTCTTTTCTAAAAACATTGTATTTATCCCTATTCATATTAATTCTGGTTTTACACTCCTTCCCTAATCTGGTTACTCTGACAGTCTGCCTGGCTCTGGAAAAAACTGAAAATACATTTGAATGTGGTTTACTCAAAAATCTATTTAAGTGATTCATCAAAAGGTTAATGAAAATCCTGCATTGCACCATATGGAAGTAAACTTGCTTTGAAATCTTATTAAATCTATCCCTCCAAAAGCCCATTGATAAATGCACTGTATGTATGCTCTTTATATCTCTTTCCATATATTACCTCTCTGGAACATAGCTCATGACTCAGTGTTGCATAAGAGAAAATGAGCCACAACATGGCAAGCTTACTGTGTAGAAGTTGTCTGTTTGTAGCTGAACTTGTCTCTCCTCCAGAATAATTTTAGGAGTGAGAAAATATGAACTATAAGGAAAGCTCAAAGGGTTTGCCATTACTCTGAGGAGAGGAAAAAGACTCAAAGTACACATATCAGTGTTCAAGTATGTTCAGGGCTGCTATCGTGAGGAAGGCACTAATCTGCTCTCCAGTTGTACGAGGTCTTGAAGGACAATGGACAAGACCTTTTTTTATACTTGTTTGCACTCTGATTCCTTTTTTTTTTTTTTTAGTATTTAAATTTCTACAAGTTCTATAAACTACATAAAATCATAAAATTATTACCTAAAGAAAAACAAAAAAGGAATTAAAGTTCCATTAGTTGCATGAAAGAGGGTTGTGAATGGAAGAACAGTAGTAAAAGTATAATGTGAGTCAACGCTGAAATAATGGAAACCTTTGTTCTGATGTATATACTGTTTACTATAAATGGATCTAAACTTAGCTTTTTTGTTAGCTTTATGTCAAGTTATTTGCTGTTGTGGTACAGTGAAGCTGTCCTCTTCAATGAAACGATCCACATCCTTTCTCCTTGAAAAGAGCATATTAAGGTTATAACAACTGAGGATAGAATATAGCATCTGGACAAACTAAAAATGGACATAGTTTAGTATTCAAAAGTAAGTCTCCAGTACTCCATTTTACATAAAATGTAAACTATAAAATTAATGAGAAATATGAAATATCAACTTACATAACTAATTATGGTACCCAATATATCTCCAGTAGCATGCTGGCTCTGTACCTCAAGGATATAAGAAAAAACTGTTTCATGAAGTTAGTGTTTTCCTTTTGTTTTTTTAAAGACCCTGGTGTCGGGACCTTGGTTTCACAGACTTAGAAAAGGATTAGAATTGACCAATAATGTAAGAGCATGGGAAAGGCTGTTTCAGTGATTAATTTCATGTTAGACACATGGGAACAAAACAGCTGAGTATATTTGTCTCCATAATCCCTTTTCCCAAATGTAATTATAAATGGAATTGATCAACTCAAGAGTTTCTTCTGAGCCAGTAACAGAGAGATTAAAATTGCTAGACTGTATAATAACTTAGTACAGATCATCAGTCCTCAGCACTAGAGGAAATTATTTACTAGAATTGTATTTTAAAATAAATTTTAAAAATCAGAAATTTTTCATTGACTGGTTTCCAAAGCAAATGTTACTTTCACTGTGTGGTGTGTTGGCCCTGGCTGGAGGCCAGTTGCCTACCAATACCACTCTATCACTCCTCTTCTCAGCTGAACACGCGAGAGAAAATACAATTAAAGGCTTGTGGGTCAAGATAAGGAGAGTGAGATGATTCAGCAGTTACTGTCATGGGCAAAACTGATTCAGCTTGGGGAAAAAAAAAAATTACCAATCAAATCAGAGAAGAATAATGAGAAATACAACCAAACTTTCCCAGGCTTACCTTTATGCCTGAATTCTCTACCTCCTCCCCTCCACCATTGCAGGGCAACAAGGAATGGGGGTTGTGGTCAGTCCATCACACATTGTCTGTGCTGCTCCTTCCTCCTCATGGAGGAGACTCCTCACACTCTGCCGTTCCGCCAGCATGGGGTCCCTCCCACAGGAGACAGTCCTCCATGGACTTCTCTAACATGAATCCTTCCAAGAGGCTGCAGTTCTTCATTAACTGCTCCAGCGTGAGTCCCTTCCACAGGGTGCAGTCCTTCAGGAGCATCCTGCTCCAGTGTGTTTTCTTCAGTGTCTCCTGTTTGTTTTTTTTTTTTTTTTTCCTGCGAGTAGATTATGTGATGATATGTACCATAAAAGTAGACATAGATAGATTAAGATTAAGAGGAAGCGAGAAAAGTAAAGCCTGCATTAACCACATTTTCTATAAAGGGATCTCATTTTAATGATTGATTCATAATCATAATCAGAATAGAAAAAGAATGAAAGTTTATTAAAAATGCTAGATGCCTTTTTAAAACTGTAGAAAGATATTAGAAATAATAACCTCTTAATGCTTTCAAAAAATTAAGATAGCATTTATAACAAAAGTCAACATTGAAATACTGGCTTAAAGATGTTTCAGTTTATGTGACATTCTATCTGTTGACAAACCCAGGAAAAGAAGGATTTTGCAATATAGACCTTTTTCAATGAAAGTCATCTCAGAGTGTGTGCAGGTGAATGTTTGTTCTCTGGGAAAAGGCACTGTCAGATTCTACATTAAATTCAGTTCCTCAATGTGCTAACAGTGTGATTTAACTGCTGTCAGTTTAGGGTTTCATTTTTAAAGACTGCTACAAGATGTAATACAATTTAGAATATATATGTTTAGGTTAGTGATGAAAGTTTCTGAATTCATGTGACGTAGTAATAGCTCTACTAATTCCATCTATGTTCACCATTTACATCTGGTAGAGCTCTAAGGTATTATGCTACAGAAATGCAACTTGTGCTGTTACAGTTTTCTGATGATTAAATGGATCACAACAAAAAATATAATTTTAAGAAAACTTGAACATAAGATCTAATTTACATTATATCAACTGGAGTCTTCCACACTCCAGTAAATATTCAGCTGATCAAGCTGATACTTTTTCCTTAAAAAAAAAAAAAAAAAAAGACTAAAAAAACAAGTAAATGAGCCCAGTTACAGAGATGCATTTGTTCTCTGTACTTCTTTTTTCTTTTTAACAACCATGGTATACCTCTTTATGATAATTCTAGGATCTAAACTATGAGAAAAGAATGAGAATAATTTTATTCTTAGACATGTTTGCTACTCTGAAAAATCCAGTTTGCCTGCTAATATGAATTGCTTGCCATGTATACATGAATTACGCTTTCACTGGCACCTTGAAGGAGAAAGAAATGTTTCCAGTATCTGTAGAAAACACACTCTTTGATGTACTTTGGATGAAGGGTAAGTTGTCTCTCTCTGGGTTTTTTGCTGCATCAGCATAGCAGGATTATATCAATAGCAAAGCTGTCTCTGTATCTGTTGTTAGTACCAGGAAGAACTCAAAAGACCTGAAGCTTAGGCTGGATTCATACAAGCTATTCAAGCTTTCCCTGGACATCCAAATGATTTGACTCCAAGGTTTCCCCATCAGAGCAGTTTCATCCCCTAGGAAAATTTATGATTGGACCTACTCAAGCACCATACAGACTTACCCCTGCTGTGGTTCCTTTGGAGAAAAGAGACCTGTCACCCTCATTGCACTTTGGAGACAGTACCAGATGATACACATCTGTTGAAACAGTAAAAAGATATTGGTCCCTCTGGGGACCTGTGTCAGCTGAAAGACAGCCCATACAGAAGTAGCATGTGATCATATAATTAAAAGATATATTGAATAAAACATACACATCAGGAGCCCCAAATGTTCCTGGAAATATTAATTTTGGAATTTCTGAACTTCTGAATGATTTACTGCAACATTAAAATTCTGTCAACATAGTTTTTATGTTGCTATGGACAACAAGGTGGAGAAGGTGGAAAGATGAAGGAAAGAAGCAGTATGCAATGTGTCTTTACTGTAACACTAAATAGCATGATAAACCTCTTGGCAGGTTTGTACATTATGGGTGGGGTTTGCTTTTGATTTTTGGTTTTGGTTTTTTTTTTTTTCCTTCCTGCTGTGAAGCATCCTCAGTTCGTAAGCAAGTTGATCTACATCATGTGCATACATTTGCTTTACTTGTGATGGAACAGTAATGACATTTGAAATAACTGCTGTTCTAATTCACTCTTCTCCTCTTTCATGTGCTTTCATTGTATCCTTTTATGTGGGGAAAAAAAAATCCCTTTAATGCATACTTTTTATTTCTATTCACCCAAACTTAAAATAAAACAGTATCAATTGGTAATGTAAAATCAAGAAATAATCAACACTTCAATTCTGAGTCCTTGATAATTTTGCCAACAAGATTTGCAACACATCAGAGAGAAAATACTCAGGTGAAAACACTTTTCAGCAGCTAAAACAAATTGCTTCATGTATTTGCTAAGTTTTTGTCATCTTTAATTCTCATGGTCAAATGTTTTTCTCCAGCTCACAGTCACACTCTGTTTTGACAACCTGCCTAGCAGGTTTTCAGTTTCAGGGACAATTATTTCAACTAGGGTTTCACTGCAGTCAAAGTAGGGCAGAGTTTCTCCTTCTTGTTCTTTTCTTCAAGTGTGGGCATGTTCCCTTGTACATGTGAGAATTCTACCACACAAAGGTACACTGCTCTGGAGAAGTTTCTTTTCATTAGCAAAATATGATCTAACTGTAGGCAGGCCAAACAGAAGACAGAGATGAGGAGGGTAAAAAGAACTGAACACACGCACATTGGAATGCAACTACAGCCATCTGATGTGTTTATTAAGCTGCTCTGATGAAGCTGTTTACTATGCAACAATTTTGACTGCAAAGCTACTAATCAGATCTTGAAGTAAACTTTTAAGCTAACTTGATAAAGGATGGAACCAGCAGTCTTGTTTCATCCCATGCAAAAAAAGAAAAAGAAAAAAAAATAAAAACCACCACAAGAATGAAGAATAAAAATGCTTGTCAGAAAGGTCAGTGCAGCAGTCCAAAAGCTATGCTAATTATTCAGGGCTGGAAGAATCTTCTGTTTGTATGAGGCCAGTGAATTCCCATTAAGTGGGATAGAAAGTCTGAGGTTGTAGGGAATCTGATTTCCTCAATATTTTTTCTGACTTAGATTAAGTCTCTTGTGTCATCAGAATCTTTCTGTTTATTCTGTTCTAACACACGCTGTAACAACATTTAGTTCAAAATAATTGTCAATTCATGCAGGTTTGCTTTTTTCACTATGAAAAGTGCAAGATAGTATAGCAACACTAGAGATCTACTAAGCAGTAACCATAACAGTATCCTGAAAATCCTGGGTTTTTGTAATCTTGCAGTGTTAGTATGTACAGTCTGACATACTGTGGTAGTTTAACCCCAGCTGGCAACTAACCAGCACACAGCTACTCACTCACACTTTCCCCTGATGGAATAGAGGACACAATCAGAAGAGTAAAAGTGAGAAAACCCATGGGTTGAGATAAATGCAGTTTAATTGGTAAAGCAAAAGCCATGCACACAATCAGGACAGGTGCCTGAGGACTGTAGGAAAGCCAGTGTCACTCCAGTCTTCAAAAAAGGCAAGAAGAAGGACCCGGCTAACTGTAAGCCAGTCAGACTCACATCCATCACTGGAAAGATGACAGAAAAAACTTGTTCTTGGTGCCATCTCAAAGCATGATGAGGAATTGAAGCTTAATACAAGTAGTCAGTATGGATTCAACAAGGGGAAGACATGCTTGGCCAATCTGATAGCTTTTTATGATGGCATCACCAGATGGATAGATGAGGGGAAGGCAGTGGATATGCTCTATCTTGACTTCAGCAAAGCTTTTGACACAATGTCCCATGGCATCCTCATAGACCAGCTGAGGAAGTATGGACAGGATCATTGTACAGTAAGATGGATTGGGAACTGGCTGAAGGAAAGACCTCAGAGGGTTGTGGTCAGTGGGGTACAGTCTAGTTGGAGGCCTGTGCTAGTAGCATCCCCCAGAGGTCAGTGCTGCGTCCAGCCCTATTCAATATATTCATCAATGACCTGGACGAAGGGATAGAATGTCCTCTCAGCAAGTTTGATGACAAGACAAAACTGGGAGGAGTGGCTGCCATGCCAGAAGGCTGTGCCAGCGTGACCTGGACAAGGTGGAGAGCTGGGAGGAGAGAAATTTAACACAATTCAATAAGAGTAAGTGTAAAGTACTGCATCTGGAGAAGAACAACCCCATGTACCAGTACAGGTTGGGGCTGATCTCTTGGAAAGCAGCTCTAGGGAAAACGACCTTGGAATCCTAGTGGACAACAGGATGACCATGAGCCAACAGTGTGCCCTCGCGGCCAAGAAGGCCAATGGCATCCTGGGATGCATTAAGAAGATCGTGGCCAGCAGGTCGAGGGGAGTTATCCTCCCCCCCCTTTACTCTGTGCTGGTGAGGCCTCACCTGGAGTACTGTGTTCAGTTCTGGGCTCCTTAATTCAAGAAGGACAAGGAAGTACTGGAGAGGGTCCAGTGCAGGGCCACTAAGATGATTAAGGCCCTGGAGCACCTTCTATATGAGGAAAGGCTGAGAGAGCTGTACCTGTTTAGCTTGTGGAAGAGAAGGCTGAGGGGAGATCTTTGTTTATAA
>NW_010266194.1:0-1586 GCF_000690775.1 Eurypyga helias
ATCCCCCCAGATCTCTCTGCTCAGTTCAAATGCCATGCAATGGCTTGTTATTTAAATACACTGTATTGTACAAACAGGATTTAATCTGGAAGTAATACGTCTTGGTGCTTGAAGTTAATGGCAACAGTTGTAGGGGTTTGGTCAATACAATGAGCAGGAGTTTTAGAAGCATTCTCAAAGATGATAAGCCTGAAATTCTAGTGTCAGGAATTATATATCAGTGTAGAATGTGGACATGGATCCTCCCAAGAGCCTACAGCTATTTGCTTAAGTAAACATATTTAGAGAAGCAAGATACCTCTGATACCAACCACTGCAACACAGTACATCATTTGAGCAAGAACACTCATGCGGCTGTGCCTGGGGGATCTTCGTCCCTGTCCTACGCCCCTCTCTAACATTTATCGACTGGCAAGTGTCTCTGCGAGTGTGTCAGATGGCTAATGCAATTTGAAATGCAGTCCCTGGCATTTAATACAATGAAGTGAGAATGTCATTACACGAACAATTTGCAAGAGGATTATCCCTACGGCTCAAAACCTTTAAGTAATAGAATACAACACCAAATTTCTAACAATAATAAATGTACACAGAAGTTTGACAATAAGGCAGTCAGATGCCAATAGAATTGAGTGGAGAAGCACATTGCTAATGAAACATTGTAAGCTGGAGTGTAAGCTGCCTACCTCTAGGGAACCATTGTAATGCTGATGTATAAATTAATATGGTGCAGGGAAAGAAAAAGAATAGGAACCACAATTAATGGAATTCACTATATACTTGGCACCTGAGTTTTGATCAACTTGAAAGGCAATTACTTATTCTTGAGTATGTGAAATTGCTTACAGCATTGTTTGGAAATATTCCCACACATACATTCCTGTTCTCAATAGTGTTGTCTGGGAGGGTTTCATTGATACCACTTCCATCATGAAAATATATTATATCTGGTACCATGAGCTTCTTGGCTTCAGGGTGAATTTTCCCACTGCTCACACCAGCCTGCTGGATTTAGCGCCCTGTATTTGGTCTGGCTGAGAGGGAGTTAATCTTCCCCACAGCACCCCCATAGTACTGTGCTGTGTATTAGTGTCTAGAAAGGTGTTGAGAACCCACCAGTGTTTTGGCTATTGCTGAGCAAGGCTCACACAGCATTAAGGTTGTCTTTCCAATGTTTTTCTCCCCTCTTCCCTCCAGTCAGATGGGGGTGGGCAAGATCTTGGGAAGGAGGCATAGAGAAGACAACTGACCCAAACTGATGAAAGCAATATTCCATACTGTATGGCATCAGCTCAGTACAAAAAGCTAGAGGAAAGGAGGAGGGGAACCATTCGTTATTTACATATATATCTTCTGGAAAAACCACTACGAGTACTGGAGCCCAGCTTCCCGGGAAATTGCTGGACATTGCCTGTTAATGGGAAGTAGAGAATGAATCTTTGTGTTCCTTCACTTCTATGCACAGACTTTGCTTTTGTCTTAGTAAACTGCATTTATCTTGACCCACAAGGTTTGGTGTGCATTTGGTGGGTTTTTTTGTTTGTTTGTTTGTGTTTTCTTTTTTTTTTTTTTTTTATTTTTTTTTT
>NW_010266194.1:1610-13744 GCF_000690775.1 Eurypyga helias
TTAGGGTGGCTTGGTGGGCATCTAGACTCCAGCCTGGGTCAACCCACCTCACCTTCCTGGGTAAGTGCTCAAACTACCAGTGAGGAATCTTAACTCTGTGCCAGGATGAAATGGAAGAGTTTTTGTTTATGGCTCAGTTGTGGAGGTATTTGTTGAAGATGTGAGACCATATTGAAATGACTGTTCCTTAATCACTTTGACACCCCTCTAAGGCATGACCCTCCTCCCCCCACTCCCTCAAAGCACATAAAACTCCGGCAAATCTCAACGGATGTTTTTTTTCTTCAAATTGGTTTGCATGACACGTCTTCATTACAAGGCTGACAGAGGGAGAAAAGTCCTAATGGGAAGGAATGGAAATGGAAAACATTTTTCAAATGTGGAAGATAAAAAGGATCTTTCTGTTCCATTTAATTTTGGATAGAGAACAGACAATCTAGGATTATTAGAAGCTAAGGTCTGGAACACTCTCCTGACCTTTGGAGACCTGAGTCAAAGACTTTTCTTTGTTACTAGTTTTGGCTGGAGTATCTGTGCACTTGTGAACTCTTATTCATCCAACATAAAGCTGGCAGAGAGAGAACTACTAAAGGACTTTTGAATGTTTTGGAGAATAATGTAAAGTAGATGTAAAACCATTTTTTTTCTGTTTGAATACTAAAATAAAGAAGAAGAGCAGGACCTTGCCTTAAAAGCTTATTGTGCTTAAATACAATCAGGTTAATATGCTTGTTAAATTAAACATGATGTGCTTGGGATTGTGGATTCCAACAAGCTTAAACAGTACTTGATATCAAGATCTTTCCTTTTTTCCTGTGTGATCACTTAACAATTAATTGCAAAAGAAATATGAGGTGTAGCCATGATAGCTACTTCTGGTCATGAGTTTGAAAATTACTCTTGTGGAAAGCTAACAGAGGCAACAAGGATGGCTCAATACCTACACAACAATGCTGAGTTACCATCAGATTTAGAAGCGTAGCAATACGGTTCATCCTGCTGATATTTTTGGTGGCTTTCAGCTGTGGTTATTGTATGACTTGCAAAAATAGTTTTGCCTTCACAGATCTCTTGTGTAAACAGGAAGACACTATGGACAATTTTAACCCCTTTTTTGGTGTTTCCTCTTTCTCTGCCTGTTGTAACTTTCTCCAGAGGAGATGAACAGTAGCTGAGGATCTAACCATGGATCAGCCAAACACAAAAAGTTGGTCCTTTTTTGATAATTGCTGAACTATGCTGTTCCAAATACTTGGTTTCTCTGTCACTCATCCTTCTCAGTGACTCTGTATGTCTTCCACATGCTTTCTCTTAGCTTCTGCTTTTCAGTCTAGAGCTGGCTATGTTTCAGTAAAATACACATCACACACCAAAGTGCCTGTGTAAAGGTAAAGACTGCATCCATGCAAACCTTAAGTGTTTATGCCCTGTGTCAGGATGTTATGATACCAATCAGGTGTCTGAGGAACCAGAGGTGTAGATTCTCCACAATGAGTTGTCACAATCCAGTGTAATGAATGCTGCGATTTAAATTCTTCGGCTTTGTTATTTTCCCTTAGGAATGTTTTATATACGAATTCTGAAAAATGAGGAAGTAGTTTTTTAGAAAAACAACTAGGAATGGAAGAACTGTCCTAAATGTAAATCTGTGCACTGTTAAGTGCTTCTAGCTGCTAAATATAGTACAGATTTTGTCATGGTGTTCAAAAAGCCTAACTCACGCTGAGTTTAGTTCTTGGATGATAACATGTCTGGCTGGGAAAGAAGGTAGATTAATTTTCCTTTGTTCTAGGATTTTATACAATAATTTTCCATGAAAGTTAGAAATATTTGTCTTCTCTCATCAAGAAACTGTAGATTCAAACTTTCCTTTATGAGAGAACTGGAGTGTTATACTATGAATGAAGCAAGCAATTTTAGAGGTTCAGTTTAATTTGAAGGACATTCTAGTGTCATATAACAGGGAAAGAAAAAGTGATTATTTTAATAAAAGAATGCTTCTGCCTCTTTTTGACTTTTTAGTCCATATTTTCTTGTTCTGCTCCATATCAAAAATGAATTAATACCTACCCCTTTGCTCCTTTTAGATTTTGTATATATTTAGACACTCTTTTACATTTTCTTTCCTTGGACAATTTTTTTTTTTTTTATAAACTAAAAAAGTGTATTATGTTCCTTTTTTCCTTCTAGATTTCTGACTGATAAACATTTATTTGAACACTTTTAATCAGGTGTTAAAGCAGCTCATTTTTGTGCTTGACAAACTGGTGTCTACGTTGATCATGACATGAATACGAGAAGTTTCCTAGAACCTGTTTTCTGCTCCTGGACTTTTACTTGATTGTGAAAACTACTAATTTGTTTGTTTGTTTATTTGTGTGTGTGTGCCTTTGAGCTGAGCTTTCCTGTGTGCCCTAGCAGGTGATATGTCTTTGCTGTGTAGGAAAACAGACTTTAAACTCTCTATCATTTGCATGCAGCTGTGTCACTGTCTTCACCTATCCATCTCAGATGCCTAGACATTTTTCCTGCAACGTCTGTGATACTGGTATTCTTTAAGGTAATGTGGGTATGGTGGGCATAGAGCAACCAAACAGTTCCTGATGTTCTGGAAATTGATCCTTAGTCCTGAATCCATCTTCTTCTCTTTGTTTCTCTACTTATGGCAAAGGGAGATCCTGCCAGTGTTTCAGGTAACTTGGCCTAACCATAACACGATGAATTGAAGCTGGAGAAATAAATGTACATTTTGTGCCCAGTCTACATGCCAGTATATCCAACCTGGCCATATTACTGGCTTTTAAAGGTTATATTATTGTATTGTTGTTGGTTATGAATGGAAGCTGGCACTTATATGTCCAGAAGATTGGTAAAAAGGCAGTATGAGAAGAGTACTGCAGCTGATTTGGAAATGCTTTGTGTAGCTGCTAGCTAACAGTGTATCTCACCTTGCTCCACTTTCTGTAATGGTAGCAAAGTTGCCTGATCTGCTGGTCTTTATTAAGTGGTTAGTACATTCAGTTTTATAAAGAGATAGCTGTCTCACATTTGCTGGCTCTCTTTCAGCCAGTATGTAGTTGTTTCACACAGTAATGCCTTTCACTTTCACATCAAGAAACATTTCTCCAAACCTACATAAAGAATGACTATATGTTATGGAAGGTAGACAAAATGAACTAGAACATATAGTTCATCTTCCAAAGGAGGAGGTATTCTTCAGACTGAGTCTGAATGCCAGTCTTGCGCGCAGTTTAGAAAAAAGCATCTGTTCTCATTTGGATTCAGAGTCTGTGTTTTGACTTACGTTGCTGATTTAAGGAGAAATCCATGGCAAATCAATTCCAGGCAAACAAGTAAAAGGTCATTGAATTTTGCATGCAATTCTTAGATTCATTTTTCACAGAATGGGAAAGAGAATTTTGTCCGTTTTCTTCTTTCTTACAGGTGTGGTCTTAAGCTAGTAAGGGAATGTCTAGACCCCAAGCTTTACTTTCTAGCAAGTAAAAATGTTTGCTCAGGAGCTAGAATCCCTTCAACTGAAGCGAATCTTATCTGCAACACAAACTCATTTGCAGAGTATCTATGCTTTTGAGTCAAGTGGATTCAAAACACAGGTTTTGAAATCTGTGCACCAACACTTATGTGACCACCTTAGTCTCTGGACCCTATAGTCCCTTATACTCAAAATAAGAAAGCAAGAAAATCATGGTAAATGCCATGAAAATGCACATCAGTTTTGTGTTTAACAAAATAATTCACTTAGTGTGAAATGGTACTTTGCTGAACTTAAAAAAGAGAGGTGTATGTGGAGTTTATTTGGCATGCAACTTCTTTCTCTATTTGCTAATTTGGGTTGTTTTGTCCTGCTAAGCTATTATTTTCACATCACACACCCATTATACCTCTTAGCCCATTATACCTTTTAGCACTTTGCAGTCCCTGACCATACATGAGGAGGTTTCCCTCTGTGGGGACAGAGTTGAGAACTATTTCTGCTCTTCTCAGGAAAAAGGATACATCCATTGAAGCCTCAGATACCATCAAACACCTCAAGGCACCTATTGTAGAGGAATTCCTCTGCCTTTGCAGCTGGAGGATCTTTGGCTCGCTAATGATCCTGAGGGAGGGAGGTAGTACCTGTTGTGCACAGCAGTTGGCTTCTCAGTGAAGGTCTGTTGTCTCCAGACATTGTTTCGGGTTGTACTAGTGCTGCTCAACACTGAATCCAAAATCTCTCTTTGTACATTCCCTAGTCTTGATTGAGTATCTCTGTGAACTTTGTTGTTGTGGTGTTTGCTCCTGCACAGATCATATTAAACCTTAAATTATGATATACTCATCTGAAACTTTATGAGACTAGAGATGCTGGTAAAATAGTGGTGTAGCTTTCAGTACTTACTTTTACAACCATTTCTTTAGTTTTATTATTATAGAAAGTTGATTTTGGGATCAGACCACATCCCATTTAATGCCAAATATGTTGTTGAAGGAAGTTGTTTCCTTCCTCTGGGATCTTTTCCCCCAGTTTTCTCCTGACAGCTTGTCAGTTTCCTCACCTCTGCTCCTGACAAATGCTCACATCTTTGCACGTTTTTGCTTTTACTTAAAAGATTAGAAATGTTTTTGCTGCAAATAGGTCTGAAAAAAAGTACATTAGAAAACAGTATTATGTAAAAATATGCTGAGACTTGTTTATACTTTTTTGCTTCTTTATCCCAGGAGATAAATTAAAATAAATAGGCCAAAACATAAGCCATGCCTTTTTTTTTTTTTTTTTTTTTCCTGTTTTCTTTTTCCCCCCCTCAAAATTATATGTGGGGAAATGCTATATGGTTGAAATACTTCCCAAGATAGAGTACAATAATTAGAGCACTATTTTTACTAGAGTAATACATTCATTTTCCTCTCTGCTTGGAATAAAAGCATCTAGATGCATTTTACAGATTTGGGTCAGCTCAGGTTGGCATAATCTCTCTAGACACAACCTGTTTGACTTAGGACCTACTTTTTAGCCCAGCTGAGAGGACCTCAGCTACTGTCCGCTGAGAGGTAGCTGGTTGCAGCCTGCTGGAGTCCTGGCCTGATACCCCATCACAGTATCAGAACCAGTACATGCTATAGCAGCAGATAATCCAAACATGACCTGAAACATCCTCTGTTGGCATCACTACCTTACTTGCTGACCCAATGCTTTAAGCCCCTACTTTCAAATCCTTAATTACTGTCTCTTTGGCAGCTTAAACTTTCTATTTCTTTCTCTTGCTATAGCAACAACAAAAGATTCAATAAATATCTGCTACTTTGATGTGTTTGCCTCACATTTAATGGCATACATTACATTTCATTTTGCAGCTCTTTGGCATATTATCCGTGGCTATTTCAATGCTCTTAAAAATCTGTTTATCGACACAGCAAAAATAAATGAAGCTTTCTGTCTGACACCTGATAGGTGAATCTCTACAGCTACAAATTATTACTCTCCTGACTGGATCCATCAGGATGCAGACAGATGTATTTCTTCCTACTGAGATGCTGGAGATGTTGATCATTTTTTCAGTTTTCCACAGATTTTCTTTATGACCCTGGGTAATATTTTTGTGCTGGAGGAACAGTGCTGGCTTTTTGCTGAAAGCACCATTGTTCTGTCATTTTATAGTAAAGTACGGATAGGCACACGGCTAAACTCATCACCCTGTGTCTTAACCATGCTTCTTATGTCTGCCTAAATTGGTACCTTCCCTCAAGTGAGGTGAGCTAGAGGGACCTACAAGGCCCCAGGCATCTCAAGCATAAGAAATTTTTATCACTCATGACCATTTAAACTTCACTGCCTCTCTTCCAAGACGAACCAGCATTTGTTGCCTGAGTAGTTCTAGTGAGGAAGAAATTTCATGATGAAATATTCCAGTGAGGACTGTGGGGGGAAAAAAAAATTTGGGATTAATGGAAGAACTTTCAAAAATAATTACATCTCATGACTGTGGTCACTTGCTTAAGGCAAATATAATTTTGGAGTACTACTTTTGAGCTTTAAATGTTATGGACTTTCTGTCCCACATTATTTTGTGTTTTCTCCATTATTGGCTGCACTTGAGCAGTATACTGTAAAATGAGGACCTAATGGATGCAGACTATCAATATCAGATTGGAGGAGTTGCTTGAAAGAGATCATCTACAGCTACTGCATTTTATTTTGTAAAAATACAGGTCAGACTTCAAAACACTTGAGCCACTGAGCTAACCCATGAGTAGTTCAGTGTAATGCTAATGTTTTCTTTATCTTAGAGAACTTTGAAAGCATTGATAAGCATTCTAAAATTACTATCTTGCTGGGTCTTTGGAAAAATCCAGTATTTAAAAATTCAAAATTTTAAATGGAAAGAACAACCCCAACTACAAACTAAGAATATAAAAAATACCCCCAAATACCCAAAACAATGTCCTGAATCACTGTATTAGTTGGTCAAGGGAAAACAGAGAGGGTGTGAAGTAGCTTCAACACACAAACTGTATGTGGTGCCTCTACTACTTTGTATAAATAATATGGATATAGGAATCATCTTTCTCTCTCTCTTCAGTTTGTCTATTTATATAAAACAAGTCATTTTCATAACAGAGTTTCATACTTCTGTCGGGAAAGAAAATATGAATCAGGAACTCCTTGAGCGTATCAATAACAAAAGTTCTAGATAATTCATGTGATGTATACCGACCTTTGAATTAACGAACAGTTATAATAAGAAGGTAACTGTGCCATTCCAGTAAGCCTGTTGTGATTCAACCCTCGTAGGCAGCTCATCCCCACACAGCTAATTGCCCATATACACCAGCAAGATAGGGAAGAGAATCAGAAGGGCAAAACCTGCACAAGCAAGCAAAGCAAGCCAAGGAATTCATTCACCGCTTCCCATGGGAAGGTTCAGCCATTCCTAGAAAAGCAGGGTTCCATCATGCCTAACATTTACTTGGGAAGACAAACGGCATCACTCCAAACATCTCCCTCTTCCTCCTACTTCCCCCAGCTTTATATGTTGAGCATGATGTGATATGGAATATCCCTTTGGACAGTTGGGGTCTGCTGTCCTGGCTATGACCCCTCCCAACTTCTCTTGTACCCCCAGCTGACTCACTGGTGATGGCATGAGAAGCAGTAAAGGCCTTGATGCTGTGTAAGCACTACTCAGCAACAGCTAAACCACTGGTGTGTTATCAACAGCATTTTGATCAAAAATCCAAGACATAGCATCATACGAGCTGCTGTGAAGGAAATTAACTTTACCATGGTCAAAATCAGTACAAAGACATTTAAAAACTTGGAAAGAGACATTACAGATGAGGAGAAAATAACTCTGCTGCCAGTGCCATTATTCAATTGTTTGTAAATGCATTTTACTTTGCATATAAAATACGACTACTTCTAATACAAAAAATGCTATATGTGGAGTTATTTTTATAAACCCAAAAATATGGTGTGTGTAAGCTATACCGAACAGCCCCTGGCCTATTTTTTCTTCAGAAGAGAAAACATCCAGAGAAGAAAGCAGCAACAGGATCAGGTCCAGGCTGAAGTCTCCTGAAGCTGCCCATATCTGTTCCCATAGAACAGATGGGAACTTGCCAGAGACAGCCAAGTGCACATGCTGATTAGATATCTTTTGTTCTGAGGTTTCCTGCCATTTCTCCTCTGGGGAAAGGCTCTATGTGTTTGACAGCAGCTTGGGAGCACAAGTCTGAGCGTAAAAACCTGAGTAACAGTCATTCTTTGGCTGTGTTCCCTTCAGTATAAGAATGCTTTGTCTGTTTGAATTATAAGTTCTTCTCTTCTGGATCCACTAAGCTCTGTTTTCTTATCCTGAGATAGACCATGTTTTCTGTTAGTAAACAATAAGAGCTGGTATTTCTTGTCCAGATGAGTGTCTGTGACCCTGTATGTTTACGTGACACTCAAACTTTAAGAGGTTTATATGAGTAGACAGTTCATCCTTTGATAAAGATGTTGGAATATGACTTTCTGAAGACCCAGCATGGGACTTTTGACCAGGACTGATTGCTTGGAAGTAAGCACAGCAAGATGTGCCTTTTAAAGACATGTGAACATGTGACAGAAAGATACAGACAAACTCTGCAGGGCTTCTAGGGTTCAGGCATGCTCTCCTGCATCCTTCTGCTTGCTGGAAGAACTTCTTTCTTATCAGTGTAAGATATATTTTCCTCTTTGTGTCCAGAAATACCAGCTTATGTGTCTGCCTCTTGAAGCTGATGTCAAGGGAGGTATCTGGAATCTGGATATTTCATAGACTCAAAACCTCACCTCATATGTTTGTTATGTCCTTTAGTAAAGAATATTTTCTTATCTGCAAAACCTGAAAATATTCTTGACCTAAGCCAAAGTAAAAGAAAAACAACAACAACAAACACAACAAAACAACAAACAAACAAACAAACAAAGACGTCTGTTGTCTATACTAGTGGTAGAGAAACTTTAAATATTTTCAAAAGGCACTAGTGAAGAAAGGAAAAAAAAAAAAAACAAACCGAGGTTTACTCTGTTAGGAATAAAGGTCTGTCTCCTTATGTATCCAACTGCTTACCAGGCATTCACCTATCATGGATTTTAGATTTTTGCATTCTATAGGTCTCAGGTTTTAAACAAAAACAACTAAAACAAACAAACACACCCCAAAAAAAACACCAATCCAAAAATTGTAGTGGAAAGTGTAATTTCTATAATGTTCTCTCTTTCAAAATATTCTTCAAACAAAAGACAGCTTAATTCTTTCCTGAATATGAAAGAAAGGCACACAATTCAGGTTGCAAGATCAATTATTTCCTAAATAAAAAAGAAAGGTGGACATTTCAGGGACAGATAATTTGTGTATAACTCTTTGGAAGAAGAAATGATATTTAAGTTTCCTGGAAATGTCACTCCTAGATATGGTGTCACACTCAATACTTGATCAGCCAAATAACAGCTTCCTTGTCTCCTGATGATTATATGAAAAACATTTCTCCCTTTATGAAAAACACTTCTTTAGATCACTCCTATATTCACATTCATTCCCTACATTATTATCACACAGAATAAAGACATTAAAAGGAATAAGTGAATGTAGCTCATTACTAGTATTGATTGAAACAAGACAGAATACTACTTATTTGCTTTGAGAAAAGAAGGAATAGGCAAATGAATTCTGAAGATCTTACTTCTAAAACACGCCACAGTCAAGTGTGTATATAGTTGTGAGACTTCTGGAGTGGAGGAAAAAAGTTCATCAGCTTTCAAGATCCTGTCATGTTTGAAGACCAGTAGTTTCAAGTGAAGTTCTAAAATACATTAATGCGATGAATGAAACCAATCTGCCATGGAGTTCTGGTAATTTATGAGAATGTAGTTAATAAATTCTGATGAAACGGATGTCCACTGTGTTTTTAAAATTAATTTATAATGAATTAAACTAAGTGCAGCATACATGTACTTGCACCTGTAATTTAAGCATTACAGGAAACTCCTAGCTGTTTGGCTGTTGCCAACGCTGTTTCCCATACCTTCTGCTGAAGGTGTTTTTCAGATGGTTGCATGTTTTCTGAGATGCAACTCTGGAGTATTCATAGCATTTAGACATGGTCTCACAGGTCTGGACTGTCAGAGGCATTAGTTCTGACCTTCTGTATGTCGGTACTGCAGACACACGGCTCTGCAGCCTGTCAGTCAGATATACTATTTCATGTTTATTGTCCTCCTCCTGTAGACATCAAACATAGAGCATTCAAACATCTTTGAATATGCATTCATCTATCATACAAACAGCTTAAAACAAAACTCTTTTTCACATCAGTGACATCGGTGAAGGTGTCCAGATACCACTGAACATGAAAAAAGCACTCCTGGCCGTTGTCCGTATTTAAATGATCAGGATCTCACTGTGTTATGAACCATATGAAAGCATGGTGGGTTTTTTACTGTGAGATGCTATCTTTTAGGAGGGAAGGGGGAAAGAATGAAACTAAGAGAGAAGGATGTTGGAGAATGTCACTAAGCTTCAGATGAACAAAGCTAGATGGTTCTGCCTCAGGCAAAACAAACTCAGTAGGGTGAGCTTACCTTAATTTATTGTTAGTCAACATAAACATTTAATTACTAATTCAGGCATTGAGAAGCAAAGGCAAACATTAAAACATTCCTTCGCCTCTCCCAGGCTCAGTATCACCCTAGACACTCTCATCCCCCATGCCTGGTCCCCACTCCCTTCATTTTCCCTATAGGTTAAACTCAGTAGTTTTGCATAAATTGAAGGAAATACTGGTATAATTCTTCTCTGGGTATTTTAGTGTATGTAGATAAATGGGTGAGAAACAGCACATGCCATTTCATTTGAACTTCTGCTGTTCATTGGGAAGAATAAGGGCTGTGGGGATGTTTGGTAAAACATTGCACCCCAGTAAGTAACCCCCACAGAGTCATATGTCTGAAGCTTACCCAACACTCCCTGTCATTAGAGCATCCAGAATTACAGTTGTTAAGGTCAGAACAAACAAACAGTTTAATATAGTGGAGTTAACCCATCATTCTCCTATGACAAAATTCTTTTGATCACAGTATGTAAAAGATTTATTTTTTTTTTTAGCAGACAGCACAGCAAATGATGGAAATTGAAATAAAATTTATCTATTTTAAGCAAACTAAAATGCAAGATTGTTGTCTCCATCTGAGATTTAGATCTTAATTGTATTTGTGCTGGACAAATAATTTGATCGTTCATTACAATGAGAAAGATGTGAGAATGCCTTTGAGAAAGGAAGGAGCATAAAACCTCCTAGTGTGACAAAGCAGATGTTTTTGGGTGCTGTACTCACCATGGAGTACAAAAACTCAGCTTTCTACAAAATGGTCAATCTGATTTTGATTATGAAGCTAGTGGAGAGCAATAACTTTTCTTACATAAAAAAGAGAAAAAGAGAAAAAAGGAAAGTGCTTGCTTAGGTGAGCTGATTTTTTTCAGTAAATCTTTGTCTCACCGTTAAAGACCAAGGAAAATAACAGTAATTTTGTAAGACCATTTGAAAGTCCTAGGAAAAAATTAATGAACTATGGACCCAACTTCTATTCCTCTGGTTTGAAATGACTACAATGATTTTCAGACGAAGTCCAAACTTGAAATTACTGGCATTCTGGATAGTTTGTTTTCTTTTAATCTGTTCAATTTATTAACATCAATACCTTGCAATTTGAACAGTTATTTCAAATGCCTGTTTAGACTGAAGTTGGCTGCTTTCTGGTTTTGTAACAGGTAGTTTTTAAAGAGAATATGTCTGTTTTGATCAACTTAGTTATTTTATCTGTAAGGTAATACCTGGTAATTTTATCTCTGTTGTAATACCTCTCTTTGTGAGCATTGTCTCCTTTGGAAGCCTTGTTTTTATGTTAGATTTTTTGTGAACCAACTCTGTGCTTCACTGGGAGTCCAGCACAGCCAAGCATGAGTCTGTCTGCGTAGGTCTTATTGCAGGATTGCAGCTAACATGGGGTGTTTAAATCTACCTTGTGAAATATACAATTTCCAAATGCATCTTCTTCCAAACTGCTTGAAAACTGAAGTGTTTACACCAACAACATGGTGCTAATATTATTTTATCCATAATCTAAACATAAGAACACCTTGCATGCTCAGTCTTATTAACCTGTTTACAATGAAACAACGTTTTCTTTTAGAACTGAAACCAGCATTAAATGCAGTAGAAATATTATTACTCACTTGATACATCCTCAGGGAAAGCATAAAATTTATCTGTTAAAAATTATATTAGTTCCACTGTACTTATCTGAAAATTATTACTTTGTTTTGCAGTAGTTATAATAGCAGGAGATTTGCTTAGTGATCAATTTCTCATTTATTTGGTGTTTACATTGTTTGAAATGATTGTTTCACGTCATGTATTCTTCATTTTCTTAAGCTTTCTTCTTTGTTTCCTTCTAGTTAAATCATTTTATGTTTTTCTTTTCATTGTCATGGGAGGTCTTGTGCACACTGTCCTTTGCAATTCTTAAGACAGACAGGCATAATTCCGTATTAGGCTCTTACAGCATTGTAATTTTTATGGTTTTCTGCTTCTCATAAAACATTTTCTGACATGTT
>NW_010266194.1:13805-14984 GCF_000690775.1 Eurypyga helias
CAATAGCAGGGTTGTGCTGAAAAGAAGATCTCTATAGTCACCAAAGACTGTTTAAAAAAAAAAAAAGAAAAAAAAGAGCAGCATCAATGTAGTCAGCCCCTGGTTCATAAAATACTGTGGACAGTTTTGCAAATTGTTTGCCATGGATATGATCTAGAAGTTTTAGAACCTGGGGACAACAGATGGTCAAAGGATGCACTTTACACTTTCAGGAACTCTTCTCCCACCAGTATCCAAAATGCACAACAAACAGGTAGCTTGAAGAAAGGTGATTAATAACAAGGGCAATTTGACTGCCTCTTATGTTTCAGGGTTATGCCCTCACACTGCTAGTGGAACTGTTGAGACATCTGAACCTGACTGAATAGCAAGCAAGCAGGAAAAGCTGAGGCTGAATACGGTGAACATCTGAAGTTCAGAGCCCAGTATGTGTTCTTTCATCACTGCCATCTTTGGGGCGTGGTCCTCCTCCCCACCTGGGAGCACTAGATGACAGATGATATCCTTGATTGTCTGGAGTATGTGTTAGCTGTGTCTTCCTTCTTACCGACATACAGGTCTTCAACCAGTGCAAGGTCAGGAAGGCCCTCCGTTCCCTTGCCCAAGGAAAAAAAACACACTTCCACATACTCTTGAAATTTGTTTGCTGTTATCCACACTCAAAACATGGAACTTACATACATTAGAAATTCTTAAAGTGTGACACTGTCAAGATGCTATATATAAACTTGTCTGTCAGATTTGTAGACAAGTTACAATAGGTATAAAATGAAGAAACTGAATATATGTTACCCATATGAGTGAAATCTGAACATTGATGTGGTTATGTGATGTTCCAGGTAAAACAGTTCAGGATCTGGACTCAGAAAACTTGGCATAAGTGGTGCAGAGATCAGGTAACATTAGTTGTTACTACCTGAGGAACTGAGATAGAATCATACAATCATAGAATGGTTTGAGTTGGGAGGGACATTAAAGATCACCCAGTTCCACCCATGCTACTATGGGCAGGGACACCCTCCGCTAGACCAGGTTGCTTAAAGCCTCATCCAGCCTGGCCTCGAACACTTCCAGGGATGAGGCATCCACAGCTTTTCTGGGAAACATGTTACAGTGCCTCACCACACTTACTGTAAAAAATTTCTTGCTTATATCCAATCTAAATCTATGCTCTTTCCC
>NW_010266194.1:15244-18597 GCF_000690775.1 Eurypyga helias
GTTGTATCTCATGAGAGCTGAGTAGAGGGGGAGAATCCCCTCCCTCGACCTGCTGGCTACCCTTCTTTTTGGATGGATACAGAAAGCAGCCTAGGATACAGAAAAGGAGGATGAGATTCAGATACAGGAGAATTTATTTGCATCTTGATTTTTGCAGGTCTGCTGTTCTGCTGATGAATCAGAGCTTTTCTGTGTGTGTAAGTTGATTATCGGTGTTACTTACAGGCTTGGAAGGTCTAAATCAAAAGGCGCTTTATGGTATATTTTAATGCAATAAATGGATATATGCTCTTAGCGGTATGGATTATAAAAAATAATTTATCATATTTTCAAAACTAATTTTATACAAAGTGATATGAGTATTTTTACATATTGTTTTATATGGCCATTTATTGAATCTTTTTTTTTCTATTCAAATAGAGAAGTTGAGGAGTAGAAGTTCATAGAATTCTTTTTATCCGGTCATGTTTGATACCACAATTTAAATGGAAAGAGGTGTTGAAAAGTTGGTTTTGAAATGTAGCTGTGCCAATGGCCTTTGGGAATGGATAAATTCTTAAGACCAAATAAATATTTTAAAAAATATACATTCAGCTAACTCAGTGGAAAAACACTAGGCTGGTGAAGACTCTTTATGGCTGAAAAACAGGACTCTGGAAAGCCAGAGCTATGTTTTCTATTCAAGATCCATTTTCTATTCTTCCAATTAGGATGTGTGATGGTTCTTTCTTGGCTTCCCTGGGGTGGAATGAGCGTTTTTTCTGAAGCAAAATGTGTAGGCTTCCTGGTGCACAAGCATCAGATTGGTTGGGATGCTCAGGATCCCAGGTCCTGTTCTGCAGTCCTGTGCTCACTGGAAAGAACTAGATCCTGTCCTGAAACAAGTCTTACTATTTCCTTTTAGCTCAGATGTGCCAGTTGTTCCTCAGTGTGGAGGGATGTGAGAAACACTGCACTTTTGTGTAATTCTCATGTCAAAAGGGTCTGGAGTCCTAGGGTCTATGTCACCTTTAATACCTCCATGTTTTTCTTCAAAGTACCTTCCTCCAGTTTCAGACCTCTCACTGTCAGCTTGACTGTGTGAGGATTTGCATCTTTCTCCCTTAAGGTTTGGTTTTATATTTCAACCCTCTGCCACTTAATACTGCCTTAGAAAGTTGGATCATATTTTCCTTTGCTCCTGCCTGACCTCCCACAAACACTTCAAGAGAAGTGCTTTATCACCATGTGGAGCAGATGTGTGCTTGACTTCATTTACTGGCTGTAAGAGTCATGTGAGCAATTCCTGCTCGTCAGAAGAATTCAGGAAGATAGGGGTCTTTTTCCATATAATTTGATTACTTAGCACTTTTTAACATAGTATCTTCCAAATTCCCAAAGCTTGTCTATCTTTCCAGTGTCCTGGGAAGACAGTGTGCGACGATGCAGAATGCCTGCAGGTAGTGTGTCCTTGCTGGGGAACCATTCCTCCTGGCCATTGTGGGTCTGTAGAATGGTTTATGAGAGTATGCTGGGAGGGTAGTTTTGATGGCATAAAGTCAAAACTCTTATTTTTCATCCTTGCCATCAAGTAATCTCTGGTATTTTTAATATTTCCTGCCTTTGAGAAAAAATATTTCTGTTTAAGTCAGTGTACAGTAACTGGCTTTGTTTCTGAAAGAGCAAGAAAAGAAATATTCTGGAGAATGTGAACATATAACAAATATTTCAGTGTGGCGTTTTTTTTCAGGAGAGTTGATGTAAAAGACTCACTGATTTATTTGAGCTACTCTGCTTGTAGGACACCTGCCTTCTATCCTTTACTTTGGCAGCGTCTAAAATGGCAAATTGTCTTCAGATGCTTACAGTAATTTCTAAAGCCAGCAGGCCTGAGAAATCAACACTGCACCACTGTTTATTGTGCTATTCCTAAATCCTCCACAATCTGTGTGCTGCAGCACTGGTTTTGCTGTAGGAAAGAATGCCTGTTGAGCAGATATGCTTTTGAAAACCTCCTGCCTAAATGCATGAAAATATTATCACCCAGAATGGAATTATGAAGAAATAATCATGTCTTTAAGGCTCTTTGGAGGTGAAAATTTCATTGTGGGTATTAACCGCTGTCACATTAGTAGAACATTAGAAGCTTTGTTGATAAATTGAGAATAAAGAGTGGCAGAAGTACAGGTGGCAATCTAGAGATGTTTGGGTTGGTGGGTAAGGCTGTATCATTGTTTCAAGAGAAGAATTGACCTCATCAGCAGAAGATCAACAAAATGAAAGAGCCGCTGAGGTAGTGTCTCAGCGTGCCTTGATAAGAAACTCTTCTGAGCATGAACAACATAATAACTAATCATGTTAAAGGTTTTCAGTACTGAAATAATAGACTGAAATAAGATAGCAAGTTAAAAGAATGACAAAAGAATTTTAATTAAAAAATTAAATCCCTCAACAGCTGCTGCCTTTTTTTTTTTCTGCTCCATGGCCTTTATCTATATATATTAACTTCATTCTTGAAGGATCTTAATTGCACTACCTTATTGGAGACTGACCGCAGGGTCTCATATCTGAGATGAGCATTGACTAAAATCAGCTCCACAGAAACATCTTCAGCTGCGTAGGTGTAGCAGAAATACATATTCCCTGATCTGTGACTGCCTAGCAACAGTTGCTGGTATAGGTTTGCAAGCTTCATGGATTACTCCTGGGAAGGAACTGTGTGTAACAGGCATGATATGATTGCTTCCATCTCCTATAATTATTCTAATTAGTGGATGGTCAGAACTTTTAAGCAAAAAGCTTAAAATGTGATAGACTTGTTGATAGCATTTCCCAAACTATTCCCATGGTTTTGATTTCCCAGCTGATTAGGGCAGTATCTGGACTTAAGAAAGTAGTCTAAAAATGGCAAATCTCAGCTTGAAACTCAAGGTGCCTGATGTTTGTGTTGTCTTTTATACAGTATGTACAAACAATTTCTTAAAACTCACCTGGGAAAAGAGAGAAAGTTTATTTTTTCTATACCTGCTCAAACCTGACTCTCCCCTCTCTTTATATTGATTTCACATCAAAGCACCTATATTTTCTGGATAGGAAAGTAAGAACCAGCTGCAATTACAGGCTACAGGTGTGAACAATTCTTCTTTTTACTGTAGGCACGGAGCTGTTGTTAGGAAGTATAGGCAGTGTAGTGGTGCCCTGGGAAACAAGAATGTTTAATGATGGCCAAGGAGTCTTCTACAATTCCCTACCAGCCCTTGGTCTGTGTTGCCATAATCTGATGTTAGTAAGAGTAGAAAAGAGGTGACTAGAAGAAAAAATAAATAGCAAAAATGTTATTTTTTACAGGATAAGAAGTAATGGGTTTAAATTGA
>NW_010266195.1:0-17032 GCF_000690775.1 Eurypyga helias
TCCTGGCTGAATCCAGCACAAACTGCCTTTCTTCCATGGCTCCCCTGTGGCAATGGTACAATATGCCACGGACCTCCTCTTACCACTGACCTTCCTACATGGACAGCTGCATTCCTCCAGGTTTCTTCATGGAAAACCAGCCAGCTTTATTTTTTGCAAGTAAATACACAAGGGCTAAAAGAGTGCACCCACAACTTTCCATTTAGCTACTCTACCTTTAATATTCTTTCAGAATATCAAACATATAGACTCACCAGCTCACTCACAGCTGCTGTGAAGCTTTGACACTGCTGGTACCATAACCTTTCTAGCGTCAAAGCCAAATTTAAAATTGGTCCTGATAACTTTCAAAACATCTTTATTTCTACTCATGCAGTGGGTTGACCCTGAATGGAGGCTAGGTGCCTAGCAAAGATGTTCTATCACTCCCCTCCCCAATTGGACAGGGGAGAGAAAATACAAGGAAAGACTAATGGGTTGAGATGAGGACAGGGACATCATTCAGCAGTTATCATCACATGCAAAACAGACTAACCTTGGGGAAAATTAATTAAAAGAAATAAACCCAAATCTTGAAACCAACTTCCCTGCACCTCTCCCTTCTTTGCCAGGCTCAACTTCACTCCTGATTTCTCCATTTCCTCCCCGGACCAGCACAGGCGGACAGGGAATGGGGGTTGTGGTCAGTTCATCACACATTGTCTCTCCATGTCCTTCCTCCTCAGGGGGAGGACTCCTCACACACTTCCTCTGTTTCATTGTGGGGTACTTCCCACAGGAGACAGTCCTCCATGAACTTTTCCAACAAAAGAAGGCTCTTGAGAGACCATATAGCACCTTCCAGTACCTGAAGGCGCCTACAAGCAAGCTGAGAGGGACTTTTCACAAGGGCCTGTAGTGACAGGACAAGGGTTAATGGGTTTAAATTGAAAGAGGGTAGATTTAAATTAGATATCAGGAAGAAGTTCTTCATGGAGAGGGTGGTGAAGCACTGGAACAGGTTTCCCAGAGAAGCTGTGGATGCCCCATCCCTAGAAGTGTTCAAGGCCAGGCTGGATGAGGCTTTGAGCAACCTGGTCTAGTGGAAGGTGTCCCTGCCCATGGCAGGGGGGTTGGAACTGGATGGTCTTTAAGGTCCCTTCCAACCCAAACCATTCTATGATTCTATAATGAACCTGAGTCCTTCTCACAGGCTGGGAAGTTCTTCATTAACTGTTCGAGTGTGGGTCCTTCCCACAGGATGCAGTCATTCATAGAATCATAGAATCATAGGATCACAGAATGGTTCAGGAGCAGCCTGCTCCAGCGTAGGTCCCCCATGGGGTCATAAGTCCTGCCTCCAAGCCTGCTCCAGCCTGGGTTCCTCTCTCCATGAGCCCACAAGTCCTGCCAGCATCCTGCTTCGGTGTGGGCTTCCCATAGGATCACAGCCTCCTTGACCCATGACCCTCCATGGCTGCAGGGGCACAGCCGGCTTCACCATGGTCTGCACCACGGGCTGATGGGGAATCTCTGCTTTGACACCTGGAGCACCTCCTCGCCCTCCTTCTCCACTTACCTCAGTGTCTGCAGGATTGTTTCTCTCACATATTCTCACTCCTCTCTTCTGGCTACTGTTGTGCAGGTTTTTTCTTCTTCTGAAACATGTGGTCCCAGAGGTGCTACCACTTTTGTTGATGGGCTCATCCTTGGCCAGTGGCAGGTCCATCTTGGAGCCAGTTGGCATTGGCTCTATTGGATATAGGGGAAGCTTCTGGCATCTTCCCATAGAATCCATATATGTAGCACACACACCCCTCAACCCCCCCAACCCCCCAGTTACCAAAACCTTGCCACTCAAACCCAATACAACTCAGTATCAACAAGATTTTTTCTCTTGTAAGCCTTCTTCATAGACTTTGATTACAGTGATCTCTGTGCTATACAAACAAAATAGCTAACACTTTAAATTCCTAATAGCTTTTAGGTCATGAATTAAAGAAATTGTACATTAAAACACAGTAAAAGTGGCAAGAAGAAAAGCATTACAGCAGAACTGAGAAGTGGTATATGAAGTAAAATGGAAGATGAGAACACCAAAACAAATGATGTTCCAGTAATATAGAATATTTTTTCCTACGCTATGTTTTCCATCTCTGACCTTTTCAACCCATAAATATCAAGGAAAAGATGATGTAATTGAAATCATACCTTGTGCTTAGACTGAGAAATTGTGCTCTAGATTTACTTATATTTTTTTTAGAGCTATATATGCACTGACAGAACAATAAACATACATACAAAGTAAGCAGTAGGAATAATTTTCTTCCCTTAAAATGGATCTCCTATACATTTTGCCTTTGTAGAGATAATGAGTGATTTTTTTTTAGGGGGTTGGTTTTTTTTTGTTTTGGGTTTTTTAGTTTTCAAACAAGTAAAAGCTAAAACTCATAAGGTTGGGTTAAAAATCAACTCAACATTTGTTGTCTTCTGCGGTTACCCTCAAATATTAACATAATAATGGAAAACCTTGCTAGGCCTCAGAGCAGTCCTGGTAACTTTAGACAAGTTTATCTTTGTCTTCTTATACAAGATTCCAACTTCAAGCTTTACCTTCCTGGTTCAAAGCTCTGCATTGATATTGACCTTCTTTCGAGTACTTCGAGATGTTGCTGTCACAGATCCCTTGAGACTGCCCCTTCACTCTTCAGGTCATCATCAAAACAATTTTTAAACTAAAAAATGAATGTTTTTCCTTTCCCCAGTCCTCAGAAAAAAAAAACCACAAGCAATGGTGACCTCGCACTAAACGTAACCTTGAGTAGAAGTTCACTTGGAAACTCTCACAGAAAGCTTTCATTTATTATTGGAGCTAGCTATTGGCATCTGTTTTTCATCAGAGATCTGTCAAATTAGACTTAAAACTGTTTCTAAAGTGTGGAGGGAAGCATTTCAGAGTCCATAGAGCTGAGACTTTTGAGAAGAAAAGTGCAGTCTTCCATGAGAGCACTTAAAGACACCACTTTGAAAAACTTCAGATAATTCCTGTCAGTGAGTTTAATCTGACACTTTGCAGAAATGAATCAAATTATTCTAAAGAGTAGATCCCAGTAAATAAAGACTTGAGATGCATGAGAATGTCCTGCTTTTGGAAGATGGTATTTTCTATGGCAGAGACAGAAATCTGCCTGTAATGAACGACATTGCCAAAAGAACTGCAACTCTAACTAGCAGTCAGTCTTAAGCACGTTTTAAAAAGCAACCTTTCCTTAGGAAGTGCACAACCAAGTTGTCTGATTAAGAGGAAGACATTGCTTCTCCTTTCCCTAACGCAAAGCACAAGTATATTCTCAAGTAACTTAAATACCACATCTGCAGCAGCTGCAAGACTGATTTCCTTTAAGCCATTTACTGCAGGAGGAACTGCAAGCACAGTTTTGGCAGAGTCTTCTTTATTCAGCAGTACATGAAAACTGATGAAGCCAAAAATTCCTCTCATTTTTCCTTCATCTCTCTTAAACAGATATTGCCCAGTTTACTGAATACAGAACAGATACAGTGCAGGTGAGAGACTCTGCTCTTTTCTCAATTAATCTTGATCACTATCAAATTCACCCAGTGATATAAAGAAAACGGCTGGTCTTCGAGTGTGCTCCATGTGCTAAATCACTCTCCCTCCATAGCCCTGTGCAGGTCCTTGTCATTCCCACATTACAGGACTGCAACTTGACACAGCTCCATACGAACAAAAGCTGACATTTACATGTCTCACTAATCACTTTCTGCTCATTCACCTTTATATCTGGGTCCCTTTGACCTGCATTTCAGCTAAACATTTAAGCTGTTATTAAAATCAAACTATATCTTTTCCTCCTAAGGTGATATTCTGGTTACACACAGCAGAGGTCTTGCCAATATAGCACACGAGGGCTTGAGGATCAACACTAAATCCACATATCATGTTCTGTAGGATGCTTTGCTAAGCATCTGAGATAATGAAATCAAGCAGTTTGTCTGGGAAACTAAATCCAACAACTTCACCTCTCCATCTGGCATGGTTAGTTTTCAATGATGAACAATGGAGCAGGCCATGCCCTGCTCTGCTCCACAAGGGTTGATGAGGTGATGCACATATTTATGCCCTTTCTGGACTTTGCAGAGCAAAACATAATACCAGGCTGTGCTGATACATCACTGGCAGTAAGGACTTTGTCCATGTGCCAAAAAGGCAGGAGTCATCCTCCCTTCTCCAGCTGAGGTACAGCAGGCTCTCTGGTGGCTCCTCGCTTTGCAGGATCCCCCTTCACACACCGTGGGAAGGCAGGTTGAAGACGTGTCAAGGGTTTACCTTTCAACAGCTTTGAATGTGCAGGTCAGCCCAGTAGCATCAGTCGTCTGTGAAAGGTGGGCAGCATACAGGGAAGAAGAAGCTTCTAACACCCTACGTCCCACTGGCCACCCCTGCAGTGTGAACTCCCCACATACAAACTGTTAGGACTTTTCCTCAGCCATGTCATGACTGAATATGATGGCTTGGTATACATCACCATGTACTGGACCAGTCAATGGGTCAAGCTGGAATCAAACTGGGCAAGAAAAATTCCTTGTGCCATAACTTTGTCAGACACGTGGTCTTTGCAAGGTACTCCGTGTCAGTGAATTTATGCCTCCATTGAGATCAGGGTATCATGGCACCATAGAATAGTTTGAGTTGGAACTAACCTTTAAAGGTCATCTAATCCAACCTCCTAAGTAACGATGTAAAAAGTATGTGTCATGGGAATTTTCTCAAGAAGTACAGTTAGGACAAATGTATTACTGCAGACGAATTTAGTAGTGATTTCACTCAACTGGAAAAAAAACCCCTGAATTTCAGTATGCAAAGTCAAACCACATTTGATAATGCTGCATGATCACTTCATTTGTGGGGTAGGTTTTATAAAGAAACCTGTTTCATGGGGGCTTCTAACACAGACAGATTTGTTACTTCTTCAGTGGCTCACTTCAGTTCCTCAAATATTCTTCTCATAAGGTCAAAATAATTACATGTTACTTCCAATGTGGGCCCATCAATCCATTATGAACCACATAAATTTCATGTGAAATAGGCATAACACCAAATGTACACAACTGATTGGCCAAACTATGTTTTTATGTCTATTTCCCACAACCATTCTATGTTTTACTATCTTTAAATCAGATCTTTATGCAACATGCATTTCAGTTGAAATGTCTCTTTCATGCATATCTCTCTGGCAACGTCCTTACATTATTTTGAAATTTGAATCTCTTTTTTTCATAATACACTTTTTCTTTCTTTGTCTTCAAGATTAGAAGGTTATATTATGTACAGTATGTATCAAATATAAATTCAATGGTTGCATTCTGTTGTTGAAGATCATATTCTCACCCGGTCTATGGGCTGCCTGTCTCATCCTTTGTAAGTTCCAGCCTTTAATGTGTCACTATCATTTGTTTTAGTATTTTAATAATGGAGTGGTCTGTAATCAATATAGGGGATACTTTTATGATTGTCATGGATCATTTTTCACAAAACTGCAACTCCTTAGCCTTCTGAGAACACTCTCTCTTGCTTGATGCATGGTAACAAACAGAATAAAGTAATTCTGCAAATGTCAAAATACTACAGAACTAGAAGATGGGCAGTAGCAAATTACAAGGATATAAGGATTGAAGGAGTACATTTGTTGCAAAAGGGAGAACGCAGTAATTTTTGCCAGGCAATATTTTTTCAGTAGGAGATTCAGGAGCTGTTAGAGCTGCTTGAAGCAACACAGATCTGTAGATATACAAAAGCAGCAGAATGTCCTTTAATGAAGGTAAATAGTGATGACACCCTCCCCCCTAAGTATCAGGGTTTTCCAATTTACAGGCACATGATTACTGACACCAAACACAAAATTTCTGTTCAGTAAAAACAGGCCTTTGAAAGGTTCTTATCCCACAGTTACAATAGTCATTTTGTCTGCATTCAGAAAAAGAATAACCAGGAAGAGAGGACAAGTATTGATTAAGGAAGAAGGTCGGAAAGAAGGTCAACATGAAAGCTTCCAAACATGCTGTAACAAGAGTTACTCAAAAGCTCATGCATCCAGTCTCCTGCTTTTGAGTGTGGCTAGTTGCAGAGAGATAGAGATGAAGCTGACAGAAGTATAGAAATATCCTCCTCAAGGTAAATGAGGAGGACAGTAGCACAGGGGACAGTAGCACAGGGATTTCCTGAACCAGAAGATGTATTCAGACATAGCTTTTAATAGTCATTGGTGACTGCATTTTCAAAAATTTGCATAGTAATAAATGGGAATCTCAATATTTTGTCCATCTGCAACATCCTGTGACACTGCAATTACTTGTGTGTCAAGTTTGAGCATATAATCTTGCTGTCAGAATACCTTTAGGCACCTCCATATTCTCGTAGGGGGAGAAATGTGTTGGTTTTCATGGCATCCATGTTAGAAAGTCTTCATTTATCTTCTCTAAAGTGAACTTTAAACACAGAAGCCAAGGCAAAATGGCAGACCCTGGAAGTGCAAACTAAAAAGTCAATACAAGAGACATGGATTCATTAGGATTCTTTTTCTCTCCATTATCCACATCAAATCCCAGTATTCCTACTCACTGTTTTGGGTTACTAGGGCTAGCATTACTGCACTTTCCAAGAGCAAGCACAGTAGACAAAACTCCTCCCATAAATGGCAGTTTTGAAGAGGCTCTGAGAAAAATAATAACAGAAGAAAATGTATCTATCAGGAAAATAGATAAGTGTCCTCTGTTCTTTGTGTGTGAAAGAAGAGGATTGAATAACCCACAAGATCTCTGCAGACAATCTATGTGTTAACCATAAAAGTTCAGCTTATTAACCATAATAAGCTTACAGGAACATTGGGTACTAACAAGTACTATTACAATTGTCAATGTAAGGACACTGCATGAGAACAACAATGAAGAAAGAAGATGATTTATCATTTTTTAGGGAAAATAAATTAAAGGCATTCAGTTTATTTTCTCCTCCTCTGCTAAATTATTTCAAAAGTAATGATTGAATAAAGTCTTTTCCCAGAGGAGTGACAGGAAAAAAACGTCCATGGATTTTCTGGGGAAAAGGGAGAGCTAAGCTCAGGAGATATAAAATTAGGAAACATTTTAAACATTTTCAGAAATTAAGCAATATCAGCAGGTAGAGTTACTATTAGACAAACCAGTATTTGAGCACATGATAAAATAAAGAAAAAAAAAAGAAGTGATAAGAATTTTGCACATTACAGGAAAGAAAAACCTGAGTATATTATAAAATAGCTTCATACGCAAAGCTAAGAGGAACTAATGAAGGAAAATTGGGGGATGGGAACAGAAGAGGAAGAGAAAATTACACATTATAATAATAGAACCTGTCAAGAGAGGGATGAAAGTCAAGGTGTAATACTTAGGACTTCATGCTTACGGAAATGGGTTGCAAGTAATACATCACCTTCCTCTTAAACTTGGCTAGTGCTAGGTGTTTCACAGGAGGTCACAAGAAATGCTACAGTAAACAGCTGAAGAATAACTTGGGTTTTTTCCTCTACTCCATAAATCTTGTGGCTATTTTATTCTCTGAACATGAATTTATAGTCCTGAGCCATTCTCACTGATTTAAACAGAAGATCAAATATCACATTCCTAATAAGAAAATAACAATAATCTTAGTCCAGTTTAATGAGAGTATGGATGTTCTCTCTATCCACATAAATGCTTCATCATTTTTGATACCAAGTAAATTCTTGGCATCAGTGATGTTTTGTGACAGAGGGTTTAATGGATTAAAAGTCCTGAAAGGAAACACTGTTTTCCAAAGTATATAATTTAACTTTAGGCTGTATTTACTGAATGGTAGTTGTCAAGCATATACTTTGCTTCGTCAGTCAGTATGATTAGCTGTCCAATGCTTCAGCGCCTTAGTGCATCTCTAATAGGCTATTACTTAGCAAAAAGAAAGAAAAAAATCTTCAGTGGTTCAGAAAAAAATCATTATCTGCTTTGTTCTAAACCTTTGACACCACGCAGTCCGCATCTTCTGTGTTTCTGTTGTTCACTTTCTGAAGCCTTTTGTCAATAGCTATTTTGACGAGGATTTACAGTCTTCAAAATATTCACAGCCTCTTTTCAAATTGAAATCGATAACAAACATTGAAGAAAAAGGAAAAACAGCATTACGCAACCTGCTCTGTATTTCCCTTTAGAATAGAAACCCATTTTATGCTGGATGGTGTCATCTAGGAAGATCTTAGAACAAACATCTGCTTTCAAATTTATCGTCAGCTTCTCAGTTGCCAAGTACTCTAGATGGGTGACCAGTAAAGGATGTATCTTTATTATATATTTTTTCAGAACATGGCTAGTCTGGGAGCATTGCAGCATGACACAGATGGCTTGAGGACTGTAGACTTAAAAAAGCCTTAAAAAGAAAGCACTTCTGATCTCTCAGGAAGCAAAAGGTGTGCTTAGTAAGTAACAAATAGATAACGTCTTATCAGTGGTGTGTTTTTAAGTTGCGTTAACAACACAGAGAAAATCACATTATTTTACTGCTTGCAAGGGTTTAATTTTGTTCTCTTTTCTGTACAAATATTCAGTGCAGGTAGGAATGTATATAATATTTCTCCAGACAGATACTGCTTCAAAAGCAGCAAAGCCAGACTGCCACATAATGCAACTTGTGACTCTAATGGATTTTTTAACCTATGTAAATCTTCTAGAGTGGGTCCTCAGGACTGGTCACAGATGATGGTTCGTTAATTTGTTCATCATTTGCTGTGTTCTGTACCATGTCTTCTGCAAGGGTTCAGCTGGACAGCAGGGAGGAAGCCTTGTCCTGGCAGTAGTGTTTTGAATCAAGTTAGTCCTCTTGGACAGAGTGCAAGAGTTTGCCTATTGTGAAAACAACAGAGCGTGCCAAGAGCAAACAGCTTCCCAGGGACAGAGACAGGCAGAATAGAGGTGCCAAGCAAACAGGGAGCTGGAGGCTGCTGGCAGGGAGGAAACCCAGAGCCAGACCTCCAGAAATGATAGAAAGAGACTCATGCTCAGGATGCACAGGCAACTGTGCAGAGTTTACTGAATGTGTGAAGTCCTTGGGAGCCCTCAAGAGAGAGAACTCATCTGACAATGAACCAATGCACAAACACTTCTCTTTTCTTTACTCATTACCCTTAGTGCTGGGTTACTTAGTTCTCCATTGATCTAGTTCATATTCACATAAAACATAGCTTCTGAGAATCAAACTCTGTTTTCTGCTTTTTTGTGACCTCTTTAAGGCAAAAAACATTGTCAAAATTATCCTGGTCAATTCAGGTTCCCTACAATCATAGAATCATAGAATCATAGAATCACAGATTCATAGAATGGTTTGGGTTGGAAGGGACCTTAAAGATCATCTAGTTCCAAGCCCCCTGCCATGGGCAGAGACAACTTCCACTAGACCTCAAAGCCTCATCCAGCCTGGCCTTGAACACTTCCAGGGATGGGGCATCCACAGCATCTCTGGGAAACCTGTTCCAGTGCTTCACCACCCTCTCCAGGAAGAACTTCTTTCTGATATCTAAACGTCCCCACTTTCAATTTAAACCCCTTGTCCTGTCACTACCTGCCCTTGTAAAATGTCCCCCCTCAGCGTCCTTATAGGCCCCTTCAGGTACTGGAAGGTGCTATAAGGTCTCCCCGGAGCCTTCTCTTCTCCAGGCTGAACAAGCCCAACCCTCTCAGCCTGTCCCCATAGCAGAGGTGCTCCAGCCCTCTGAGCATCTTCGTGGCCTCCTCTGGACTCGCTCCAACCAGTCTATATCCTTCTGATGTTGAAGGCTCCACAGCTGAACAATCCTTTACAATTATTAGTTAACTCTTTAGCTATTTGCCAAAGACAGTTTTGGCAGTAAAAGAGTAAGTTTATGATAACCAGACACTCAGAGAATCAACTTTCCTAGCTTCTAATAATCTCCTTGCTTCCTAGGCAAAGCTGATTTTTCATTGAATTGAAATAGCTTGATTTCATCAGTTTAGTAAATTAAAATATAGAAGAGAAAGAAAGAATGCTTCATAGGGCAAACAGTTTTAAATATCATTCCTAGGAGACCCAAGGCACTAGATTATCAATTAGCCAAGATATTTTCAAGACAGAAGGCTGGGAAAGTAGCAGGAAAGTAGCTGCGGAAGCAAGTTTTGCTAAAACAACACACATGATGTTGCAACAATCTACCAGATAAACTACGGGAAGGACAGTAGTCATACTGGATTGACTTATGACAATTCTCAACCTTTTCTTAAAAATACGCCCTCTATTAAAAAAAAAAAAAAAAAGACTATGTTCTCTCAATTCTGCACCTTCAAAAAATAATTTCCCAAATTCTAAAGGGTACAGCCAAAGAAAATGTCTCTTTAATGCATTAAAAGTCTAAGAGGTCCAAATTCAAAGCCCGAAGTCCTGTCATTTCATTATCTTCATGGGAAATATTGGATTTACCATGTAGAAAGGTCAAGAGAGGACAGTTATCTGGGAGAAATAATTATAGACACCACTAAGAATAGGAGAAGGAGTCTCCCACAGAGTAGTAGTTGCCACTTCCCTCAGCCTTGAAATCACACTCAACCCCTGTGATTCCTTCCTTCCCACTCTTGTGTCAGGAATCACTGCAATAAAGATCATCCATATATTTTCAATATGTTTTCCCTCATCCAAAATGGAAAACTACAGAATTTTTCCACCCTGTAGTATTCAGGTAGGAACTGTTTCCCCCTTGAATTTCAGCAATATCAGAAATCTGGAAAAGTGATAGGAATTAGTCTTGAACTCTGTGAACTGACCTCTGCAAGTTGAGGAGACACACCTACAGAGAGCATGAACTTTCCAGAAAGTTTTAACTCCTGTAATATGGTGTAGGCAGGGGATACAGTTACACTCAACCTGTGCTGCACAAAGACTTAACCTTTTTATCACCTTATCATTGGTGTAGAGGATTTAGCTCTCAATGAAGGTAAGCTTAACTGGGGTCTTTTATTCATTCAAAACACATTCCTTCACGTGACTTCTTCCTAGCGAAGATAAAAAAAATGTTCAGTAGGGAAAAGTAAAGTACAAAATTAAAGGCTGGTAGCTGAAGGCACTAAAATATCAAGGTTTCATGGCTGTGGATGTCAGACATGTTCCCAGCAGCTGAAAGGAAAGGTCAAGGACTGATCACTGGTAATTTTTAGTGCCCTTTGGCCTCATCCGGAGATATGATCTCTGCTATTTTTAAGAGAGTAGGATAGGGCTTGCCAAGGAACACAGAAATGCAGAGATTTACAGTTTAGTAGAGTTGGCAGCAAGTGTCCCTAGAAACAAACATTTTAATGAACACTTCAATACCATTCCTATACTCACAGTTCTATAAAAGGCACAGCTAACTGTGTGTCACAAATGTAACAATAAAATACATCCAAATAGAAATAGAGTCAAATATCAGTGCTGTAAACAGTAAAACAAATGTAATATTTTTAGTACTTTTTCTGAACCACAAAACAGACTGGAAATTCAGTTGATAAAAAGTACTAATTATCTTAAGGAATCCAAGGATAGCTCAGGAAATGCACATTACAAAAGAGACTGTCTACCCATATGCATTCTGGCATGGTCTCAGGTTTTTGCTGATTGACTGAGGAATTGGCATAATTAGAATCCCTAAATAAAGTTAGGTAACATCAGGGGTAATATCTTGTTCTTCAAACAGATAACTGGATTATACTGTAAGGACAAAGCAGCAAATGAGGGTACTGAGAAATATGATTGTGGGGCAACTGGAAATTACTTAAATACTAGGAAGCAAATCCTGTGATTTCAGCTATCTTGGATTCAAAAAAGATTTATAAATAAAGTAGAGAAGCTTGCCTGCTGCAGGCTCCTGGGATATCAGAATGCAAGAGCACTGCCACTCCAGCACAGAAAGGACATAACCATTGTGCAGAAGCACAAAACCTTCAATTCCTTTCAGACATATTTAGCTATTATCCATACTGAAGTATTAACCTTTCTCACCTTTGTGCTTCCTTGCAAAGCATGACAGGAGGCAAGTGAAAGGATGTCTTTAATGATACCAGAGTCTATTGCAAAACTGAAAGACTTTAAGAGATTACAGCAGTCATAACTAGTTCCACACACATGTCCCAGAGGAGTGCAAAAAGTGGGGACAATAAAGGAGGAATGCAACACAAACAGTACTCAGGAAATGCCACAGTAAAATGATGGGAGTTTGAAGAGAAAAAAATTTCCCCTCAGAGCAACAGATGACCTGTTTACCCTCAGCACAGTATTCTGAGGGCAGAATATAACCCTAGTGCATTTCATAACACCCCAAAATAACCACAATGAATCACACTGAGCTTTATATCTGTGCCTATGCTCAAGTTGTCCATCAGCTCTGTTTTACATCCCTTCTGTGTGTTAAATACAACATCCTAAAACAGTAGTGCCTGATTCACCTGGTGCTATGTAGAGAGACTATAAGGTCCTTTGTACTTTGAGTGTTGAGTAGTGACCCACTGACTAGAATTGCCATGATAGGTGCAGGTCACACCCAGGTTTTCCTTTCTCTGTCCTTTCTCAGAATAAAAATAACATAATTCCCTGAAACATCTGTCATAATGGATGCTGGAGTGGAGTATTACAGTGTAAGCTACCCACAGGGACATCTTCTTCCTCGTCCATCACTAGCAGAGTTGGCTGTACTCCAAAGAAAGCAGGATGCTGCATTTTGCAGCTGGAGTTCACAGGAAAGGAATCAGAACTGCAGTGAACAGCTGTCCCTGAATCACAAAATGCCCCTTCACACATGGCAGCAGGAAGATACTCTCACAGTGCTCCTTTCTGAAACATTTAATGTTATTAACCTGCTGTAAAACTTGAGTGATATCCTGGCTTTTATTCTATAACTGTTACAAGGTGTTATTCATCACTAAAAGTTAGTAGCTGGAGTTTAAAAATACCTACCAGAAAACAAAACCCATTGCAAATGATACACCTCATTTTTCTAAAAAAGGCAGTCCCTGGTTTTAGTTCCTGCTCTTTGAAAGAGGTTAGTCACATTCAGAGTTGTTCACAACACAAGCCAAATTTTTCTACAGACGTGTGTCAAGCTTACTCTTGTAATCACCTTTCTCAGCAATGGACTAATCCTGATTGCAATACATCTGAAGCACTTACGATGCTAACCCTTACTGTTGGCATTTTCTGAGAAGGTTCAATGCCACAACGTAGTCTTTGTCTTCCTAATAGTACCCAAAGCGCTATGCTGCATGATATTCAAGTCAAGCACTTGACGCAGAGATTCTCCAGAGGTGCTGTGTGTGGGATGCCATGCTAATTGCAGAGATAGCCAAGAGACACAGATATTTTTTTCCTCCACTACCCTGTCAGTGATCTAAATGAACCGAACACTGTGGGGAAGAAAGGTATTGGAAAAATGCTACCAGGGAATCTGTGGGTTTCAGTAACAGTACTGTGATGCTTAATTACACTTACTGATAATTTCCAGAGGCTGCAAGCTCTGAAAACATACACACAAGATTGCACAAACACATGCATGGAGGAAAGCCTTACTAGTTTAATAGATTATTAAGGGACATATTCTGTGAGGTTTATTCACAAGGTCTTATCTCTGCTTCTGAAGAGACTGTGCTAAAACATAGAGTTGCCACAGAGGAAATGTGCTCACAGTAATCACTCAGGTCTTTAGAAGGAACCCATCTGCACTGCTCCCAGCTGCTTGCCCTTGCCACCAATACGATCCCACCCTACTATGTGTGTCTCCTCCTCCACCTTGTCTTCCCTACTGTCTCTCTGACCCTCTCTCGTCTCTCAAAAGCCAAACACAGGACTGTGCAAAAGGCATGAGGCACCAGTTACAAGTGGGTCACCACCTGTGCATCTTCCTCTACCGCCATCCTGGTTTTACAGTGCCTAATGTGGATGCGCAGTCATAATCAGCCTTTTTTCAAACAGCATAGCTTCTTCTTATCCTGCCTGTAGATAAGGCATCATCTCTCAGTGTTAATCACAGCTGAGCAGTGGTACTGCTTCAAGGCAACACAGCTTTTGGACATAGCACAGGCATCTTATTAACTGAGGTCCTCTGTAAAGGCGCCTAAAGTTTGCTGCTGAGTCAGCACGGGATTTAATATACAGAGAGGTAATCTCAAATACACACAGGCTGACTGGATTCCTTCCTGAAGCTATGGGGTGCTGTCCTGTGCCCCTTCTCACTAGCCCCAGAGACAGCAGCCTTGTTTGAAAGACTCCATGTATGGTGCTCTCCTCTTCTTTCCCTGAACCTCCAACCTGCTCTCTACATCAGTTTCCCTTCCCCTGTCATGCTGTAAGGAACAATTGCCACCCACTGGCCCTGTCCCCAAAATCTGCTACTGAGTTTGGGCTTGAGCAGGGATGGGGAGATCACAGAACAAGTGACCACTCTTCATCCCTGCTTTCATTTGATGTCCATTGACTCCCCTACTGCCCCCATTTGTATTCCCTCTGCCTACCTATTCTCTTTCTCTCCAACACTGCTTACAGAGCCGTAAGACAAGAAAAAGCAACTGGCTGGTCAATAAGCAAACACTTATCTTTACCACATCTCACCTATTTTCATTCCCATTTCAAAGATAGTCTCTAGGAGTTATTTTATAACATTGAAATATTTTATAAATAACATTAAAGATTTTGCCTGCTGCAGGTTGCTGGCAGATCAGGATGCAAGGTCCACAGGTAGACTTCTCAGGACTGGATTAAACCACATCTGAAAGCAGATTCTGTGCATGGACTGTCACTTGAGCACAGTAAATATCTCATTTACATGACTCTGTTAGGTGGGTTTTCAGTTTTCTCAAATCTCTTGTCTTCTCAGTTTCAAACAATAGGAGTTCAAGACCCTAGCCTTGAATTTACCATTAAAAATGTATTTATTAAAGTTTTTTTCTCCAGTCATGCTTACAATTCTCAGCTGGTATCTGTACCTTATTGTGATAGGTGATATGCAGAAACAGAGTAAGAGATACATCTGAAGATGAAAATAAAGACAAGGAAGGTGGGAGGGAAACACCAAATCTCAGTAAAGGATGCACTACTGACAGTTCTACAGCTGGAGAACTAAGACAGCAAGACAGGCAGAGAGTCGCTGCAGAGGACAACTGTGGGATAAAACTAGCATTAATGCTCACCAATCTACTCCCAACCCTGTATCTGAATGCGATGTTTCCCTGGTATCTCAAGACAAAAGTCTAAGGCTGCACTACTCAAGCCTGTTCTTGTAAATAAAACTGATTTTGGATCAACCTCTCATTTTTAAAAACACTAGCCACAGTTCTCACTATTCAGTTTCCTTTATTAGTTACCCAGGTCCCTTGTCACTCTCGGCAGAAACCTATATTGGGTTCAGTGTTGGCAATTCTGAAGATCAGTAGGCCCATTTGTTTTAAGACCTTAAATATTGACTCAGAGCTGAGCAAATGCTGAGTCCATCAGCAAAGCAATGACAATTCTTTTACTGAAATGAAGGCTTCTTACAACTTGTCATACAGATTTTAATAGGGGGAAATGTCTTGTCTGTTTACTCAAATATTCCTTCTTCTGATAGTACAGAAAATATATTCCTACTCACCACAGCAATTGAATACATCATGGTCAGAATGTGGGTACTAACAAAAGTAACTAGAAATTTCAGTCTTGGATAGGAACCATGACTTCATTTGAGATTAATGTAATTGAGCTATAATTAACTAAAAAGAAACACAATGAATATCAGATCTTTCATTTTTCTCAAAATCCTGAATGTGTCCAACCAGCTTTTTATTCCCACAGCCACACAGGCTTGTTTAAACATGAAAAAAAGAATATAATATTTGTTCTAATCAAAGCCCCACAAGTGCTGTTAGAAACCATGAGTTCTCTAGAAAAGACTATGGCTGACTCTAATACAATTTATAGAAGAGACAATGTTGCTTCATCCCATATTCTCGCTGCTTCAGGGTTTTTCATCCATGACAATGCAATGAATAGTGGTTTCCAGGGACTGCATTATTAGTTGGTAATCCTGCAGCTATTCTAAGACAATGACTCTCATAACTGAGTTTTACAAAAATAACAAACTGATGCTAACCTGCTGCTGAGTACTCATATAATATCCTAAAAATACCTGTCATTCCATTTAAAGGAGATACTCCTCAAAACTTGCTAAAAAGTTGTGCCCTTTTTTCAGGTGAAAAAATGTACAAACTCCAAAGAATTTAGATTGTATATATCTGTTTCATGTAAAAATACCTATTGCTTTAAGATTTAAATTATATGTATAATACTGTGCTGGGTTCAGTCAGGAAAGAGTTAACTCCCTTTACTGTGTGCTAGGAAGCTGTGTTCCTGGATGCCGGGAGAAATATTGATAAGGTAAGGTCTTAGCTGGCGCTGGGGAATGCCTGCACTGAATTCAAGGTCTTTCTCCCCTTCTGATCCTGCAGCTGCGTTCCCAGCTCTGCTGTCTCGCTACAGGCAGTGCTGGGACACACAGTTCAGGCACCTGACCCCAACTGACCAAGGGAGTATTTCATCCCATAGTACGTCATGCTCGGGACAGAGGCGAGGAGGGGGTCTGGGAGACATTATTCTCCCTCTTAATCTCTTGCTCATTTACTCCCATACACTTGCTTACACTCTCCCCGACTCCTGCGTTGGCTGCTTTGCTGAATCCTGTGCTGGCTCATTCGTGAGGGAGTTGGTGGGTTTGTTTAGTTTTCCCAGTCATGCTATCGCGATAGGGTTTGCTAGGAATATGCTGTGATAGCTCTCATGCTCCAGCCCTCGGCCTGTGGCTCTCAGGCTCTCTGGGTCTGATTCTCACTGCTCAGCACCTGCCTGTGCATTGATCAGTGGGTGGTGAGCAACTGTATCATAATTGTATCTTTTATTTTCCCTATTATTTTAATTATTTATTATTAGTGGTATTTGTATATATCAATTTAGATTTAATAAGTAAAC
>NW_010266195.1:17138-25287 GCF_000690775.1 Eurypyga helias
GTTAAACCACGACAAATACATGTATGTATATGTGTATATACATAAACTAAATTTGAAACAAATGAGATATAATTTATCAAATGTAAATTTTATATATAAAATACATAAAATTTAAATACTGAAGAAATAGGGTTTGGGATATTTTTTAATTTCAAATACTGTGTCATTATTAAATTTGACTGAAATTAATCTTAAGAACTCATTCTTACAAACACAAAAAGCTGCCATTGCAGCTGAAATCTTGATAATTTTTCTTAACAAGATAAGAACATTATTTTGAACGTATCTTATTCTGAATCTTCTTCCTTGAATATCGTACTGCAAAACTGCATAGGATCTCCAAAAGAAGTCCTACATAGTGCTATGATAGAAAGCAAAAAAGTAGATTAACTCACCTCTTTTGATACCTACAAGAACTGACTAAACACTGATTCTGGGCAATATACAACCTCAAACAATATTTACAATTAACTAAACAACATGTTTTGTCATGCTCATGCTTTTTAACGTTTGTGTTTCCATGCCCACATTACAACAGTGAGTTGTCATCATCCTCTGACTAGTACACTCAGTGCTGCTGGTTTTTAATTTTCAATTGATAACACCTTCTGCTATTAAGCAGAGGCTCCTTCTTCGTAAGTGTGAAAGCTTACATTTAATGCTATTACATTTCAGCTCATTTTCTTTGATTCATTCTTCAAAGCCAGTTGATGTTTCCTACATAAAAACCCAGGCTTCTCAGAACAAGAATATTTTCCAACTACACATCATCAGTAAAAGTAACTAACAGGTTTCTCTGGAGAGAGGGAGGGAGGGAGGGAGGAAGGAGGCCATAGGATAGGGTGAGCAGAGAAGATGAGGAATAAAAATATATTCTGATATATTATTAAGTTGCTTATATCTCTATTAAAACAAATAAACCCTCTTGCTAATTGCAGTAGGGTGGTCTGAGCTCACAGCGGGTCTTTACAGAAAGTGGAAATAAACATACTGTAAAATAATACATATACCATATTCTGTCTTTGTTCAGAAGTACACACAATTGTAAAACAAAAGGCCACTGCCAGTCAAAACAAACAGCTTGTGTGTTTCTTTAAAAGTCATGGCTCACAGAATCAAGAAAGCAGCTATGGAAAAATGAAAATAGAATGTTTTGCCCAGGGCAAAAAATAGAAACAACAACAACAACAAAAAAAGAAAAGAATAGAGAAGAGGCGAAAAGGTGTTCTTCCACACCAAGGAAAAAGAAAAAAGTTCAAATGCTAGTGAAACTAATTTTTCATTAGAAATATTGAATATAACTGTGCCAAAATATTTTCTGTAAACTGCACTGCATTTCAGTATAAGAGATCACTTCTAAATATTTAATTTTCTGAAAAGTATTTTCTCAGCTGAAGGAAAGGTCACAATTTACAACTTCCCTAGAAATCAGTAAGATAGTCGTATAACCTTTCATCGATACTAAACCATGCTCAGAGCACTGGCATAAATTCCTATCCAATCAGTAATGGCTATAAACCAAAATTGATAACGTATGGATATAAACACTAAAATGTCAACAAAATGTAGATTTAACAAGGGTAATATTTAACATTTCACCCTTTTGCAATGAGTCATTCACAATTTTGCTTGAAAGGAAATTTCTGTACACATCTTCATATGGGAAAAATTACAACAGAGAAAAAAGTATTAGAGAACAGGCTTAGCGGCACTTTTGGGAAGGAGGGTGGCCGCCATGGTCATATATTGGAGATGTCATAAAAGTCTTACTATATCAATTTTCCTTCATATTTTTGTCATGTTGGCATAATGTATTTATCTTGAGAGACTGAAAAATAAAGCAAGCCTGTCACATATGCTCATTATCTAGTACTTCAAACTTGGGATGATCCCCCAAAATATTTCATTACAAAACATTCAAATTTCCTTTGTAAAGGGTGCTTCAGAATTTTCACGTCCACAAGGCAGCCCAATGGTCCCCTCAGGTTAAGGTTTTTTTCTAGAAATTTCTTAATTTCTAGAATAAGAAATCTGTTTTTACCAATTAAGTAGCACCAGCTGGGGGCTGTATTTCGCTTCACAACAAAGACACAGAATTTCATTGCATCTGTTTATAGTTTCCTCCATCTCCAGCAGGACAGAGAACCCTTCTGCGGATCTATGCACTTACAGCATTGGTTATAACATGAATTGGTGGTGCGCTTGATGAAGAGGCTTTTGCCATATGCACCTGTGTTGTCATGGACCAGAACTTCAATCTGCTTTGGAATGCAGTTTGAAGTATGTTTGCTCTCCTTTAGAAAATCTCATGTGATTAGCTAGCTCAAAATGCTCTCTGTAGGCTCTAACACAACAGCAGAGATCAACTGAAGCACTTTCATGCATGATCAACAACTCGTCACATAGCTTGTGGTCACCAGTGATGACCAGAGACTGGAAATTACAGAGAGTTGGGAGTGTAGTGAGGAAGCATTCCCCAGAAGCTGAAGGTAAGGCATTTCAGAGAAGCATATGATACATGTCCCACTACACTTTCCAGGAACACAAGCATGTGGGCTTATAATGCATAGGGCACAAGCCACCAGCTGGTAAAATCTCTGTGAGCAGTTAATCACAACATGCATTGTTTACAGTCCATGTGAGCAATCAGAGGAAATCCCTTACTGAGACAAGCACAGTGATGGGGTGGCTCTGAAAATGACTAAATGGGAAGTCAGGCTCCAACAGTCTGTCAACACTGTTCACTACAAACACATGTAAAATATATAATAGATAAATCTCTATAAATCTCTAAGATTTCCTCAAGATCAAAACAATGTTGTTTTCTTCTTAAAGAGAGATACCATTCTGAAAACATAGCTTCTTATTACGTGCAGGTGAGTTTTATGGCATGTGTATAAACTACATGTAGCTGGCTAAGTCAGATGGATCTAGGTCAGCAAGGCATATTGACTTAAACTCACTCAGCTTAAAATCAATGCCCAGTGAATGTGATTATTCTGCTTCCAGACCTGTCTTAGTTACAGCAAGAATGTTCCCTACGAGAGGCTAAATCCAATCTAAAAGGACAGCATTACTTCAGCTTTTAATTTTAGCTGGACTATTTGAGCTACTCATTTTCCTGTGTGGTAGAAAGTTAAGTATAGGAAACCTAGTAATTTCCACTTGGGTACAAGAGGATATTTTCCAATAACACTTTACTCCTATCCACAGCAGAGCCACACTATTCCTTAAAAATAATTTTTAAAATAGTTCAACACAGCTACCCTAAGGATTTACAGATTAATTCAGAAGCTCTTTTACTAAGCAGCAGTGCATTAAACCATGCTGGAATTGGCTGTAAGAAAAAAGCTATCAAACTATGGTCATAGTACCCTTCCTTTATTTAAAAACCTGTTTACAATCTAAGTCACTTGGGACAATGGATAAAATCAGAGAACACTGCAAGAGGAATATGTTCTTCATCAGCTGCTCTTTTTTACCTCAAAAAAATGTTTAAATGCTACTCAGGGAGCACATACTATTAGGCTGAAGAGAGTTACAGACTTTGTGGTCTAATTCTGCACTTCTCAAAATTTCTGCAATTTATCAAGCATGACAAGCTTTTTCTTTTAAATTAGTAGCTGATCAGAGGTTGTTTTATGAAACAATTAGACATCTTATTCGACATTTGGAATGAGATTTGGATTAATATTTTTAAAAATTTCTTTGAGTAAGGCACATCACAAGATTACAATTGAAGTTGTGGCTGCTTCAGGTGAAGGACTTGGGTAATTGATATGACTCTGGAACTGACCATCCTGTTAATTAATTACAGATGCATGTATAATTTTAAAATACTAAAGATCAGCAATTGTTATGTTTCATTACAGCCATACATGTCCTCCCCTTTGTCAGTATCAGTTGATTTACAGAGAATTAAGTGTTGACAGGAATGATTTCTCAGTACCAGGATTAGTTCTGCAACCTTCCATGAATCCACTGGCAATGAGCAACACACTCATGGAAAGTTCTCAGACCAGGTGCTAAGATTTACCCAAAATTTGTTCCTGGAGTTGACATTTTTTCATATTTTTTCTGAGCATATTGTGTTTTATTATCTGGTTGTGATTGATTGTTAAGATTAACAAAACTGCTGAGTGACACTTAATTTCAAGGCCATAAAATTTTAGTGGTCCCTACGGTATGTAGCTCTGGCAACTCTTATTCATGAAAAGAAGTTCAACTTCTCTTTGAGAAATAAAACACTGCAGTGAAGATCCTATCGTTTTATGTCTCTAAAGCTTATATATATTACAGTGTTTATCAAATGGCAGGCTTCTGAAAAACACAGCTGACACTTAAATGAGTTTGAAAATTAGATGAGTGAAAATTCCAGAGTCACTGTCAATACACTGATTGCAGTCAAATGACTGAAATTTCTTTGTTAATATGAAGATACTTGTATCAGGTCTGGGGGTGTTGGTAGACCATAACAAGTAAATATTTCATGCTAATTAGAGGATGAAGAGTTCATCTCTGCATCTGTTGGGACTTTGTACTGCACGCAAGGTGGAACTTGCCCTAGCACACCGTCAGCTGAGCCAGAGAAGCAGTTTGACAAGAGCCTGGATTCGAAGTCTGTGCTTCTGCATCACAGTGAATTTCACTCGTATGAAGTCATTTGTGAGTATCCAGATTCCACCTCTGTTAAGATCTCATTCTAAGTATAAAGGATGAGAAATGGTTTATTTATAAACTGACAGACACACATCTTCAGTAATGGCATTAGTACACAGGTATGTAAGGCAGAGTAGCAACATTTCAGGGAATCAGCGAATCACAGGATGGTTTGTGTTGGAAGGGACCTTAAAGATCATCTAGCACAACCAGTTTGTGAAAAGTACAGCTGGCATTCTCTGACACTTGCCTGGCCAAGCCTGCTTCCCATTCCTTATAATTTTTCCAAACTTGAACCAACTATATCGTGTCTGCTCCAAGCAGGATTCAATAAAGAAGGTTTAAATAGACTTCTCAGTGCTTGGGGAAGAAAAAAAAATCCACATCATAAGAAGAAAGATTGGTTTTTGAATTGAGAATTAATAGTTTACCCTTTGGGAAAAAAGGCCAGTTAGTGTTTGAGCACTAAAATGTTGCCCTCAGCATAGTTTTTGCTTCATCTTCTCCATCATAAACCTAGTGCTTCAGAGACCTTAATTATTTGAGCTTGACAGCATCCCCAATTACCTGGTTTTATCTTTGCTTTACCCACTAGGAACTAAGGCCCAAAGAAGTGAAAGCCAAAACTGTCAAAAGCATTCACTAATGCGGGGCACCTAATTTAGCAGCATTGCACCATCTTCCACCTGAACACTTAGCATTTCATAAGACCATGTGTGTTCAAAGCACAACTTTAAGTGATTTCAGCCATAGTTGTGTGCTCAAGGCTTCCACAGATCTGCTCCTGGATCTCTCATGCTGAGCACACAGAAATATAAAACTAACTCACAGTTAGTGGCCAACTGTGAAAGAGCTGGGTTTTTGCTCTTGGCTCTGTTTGAATTTGCTTTGCTTTTTAAAAGGATTAAACCAGAGCAGCATGCACTACAGAAACCTGATTCCTTTTTAAAGCACAGTTAATATTTTAAGCTAACTACTAGTGAGAGGAAGGACTGGGGGAGGCCAAAATAATTAGTGAGGTTTGGATTTGCTTGTCTATTTGTTTCAGAGGGATAAGCAGCTCTTTGCAAAAGCAAAGGGCTGAAATATGTCAGCAGAGTTCTGGCAGTGAGGTAAAGAACAAAGTATGAAAAGGAAGGAATGTGTGGGAAGTTTGGGTGAGATGTGGATGAGACCATTCATTTCCCTCTTTAACATCTCTCATGAATCCTCAATCTCCCATTCCAGCCGATCTGATCTTTAATGATACTGTGTCCCCAGACTGACTTTCCTGCCTGCGTCCCTCAGGCTCCTTCTGCAGCAGAAAATATTGACCCACAGCAGAGGCTAGGACAGACCCTCCCATGGGATGTTAAATGGGATGTGGGAAGCAATGGCAAATGCCACTGGGGGAGCAATCTCCCCTCTCCCAGAAACAAAGAGCACTGTTTTATGCTCCCTTAGCAGCAGTAGCACCAAGCCTGTCCCTGTGTAAGGCTGTGCTGGCAGAAGGCAGAGGCTGCCAGCTCAGCAGCAAGTGCTGCTCTGACAGCTGATCCCAGCTTCCTTGGAGAAGAGGCAGAAATTCTATCAGCATCAAAGCTAAAGAACCTTCATAGGGTGTCAATATAGCCATTCCAAGGGATATTTTATTGCAATTTTTCCACTGTAAGTAACCACATACTCTGCCTGTTTCCGGCTCTGAGTTGGTCTCCAAATGCATATCCAGAAGGAAGGGCAGGTGGGCAGAAAAGTAGAAAAGATCTAGGTTGTGTAGAAAAGGTTCTTTTGGGAATTTCCTCATTCCCAGCCATTTAATTCTGCAGGTAAACTTTTTTTTTTTTTTTAATGTGAATGATTTTGGATGCATAGACACCAAACACTTCTAGTAACTAGTAGAAATCTCAAAAATCCTTGAAAAATGCCTTATCGTAAAGCTTGAAAGAATTAAACTGGCAATCTGCTCTGCTGGATCTCTCCATCCATCTCTGACTAAAATTCACCACAATCTGTAATACCCTTCACCCTGGATTCATCCAATAATGCTTGCATACTGAAGACTCTCATTAAAGTTAACAGATGCCTTGATCATGTAAAGTGCACAGGAAAGCAGCACCACAGAAGAAGGATTGCTCTCTTCTTTCCTGTGTACTTTATAGTGAAGGTAATGCTATATGTCACAAATACTCAATAAACCTGATAGGTAATGTCCTCTGCCTGCAAAGAAACATTAAAGAACACACTTTAGAAGCCTCAAATTTATTTACATCTATTGATTCAGCTGTTCTCATTTTTGGACTTTGAGAAAAGCAGGACTGTCCAAAACAGGAAGAAACCTTTAAGGAGATGGTACTCCATGAATCCACACTCCAAATTCCTATGTCAGGTTTTCACTGTCCACAGTTACGGTCCATCTGAAATTATTATCTCTTTCTATAGAGTTATCTAGTGCGTTGTGTACTGCTAATTTCATATGCAGCAGAGCTCGGTAGCTTTGTGGATACTGTGCTCTGTCAAAACACTTTTGGGACCAGAAGATGTTATGGAACTTAAGATTCTTAAACTGCCTATGACATGAATGAGAGCTGCTTGCAAAGATGAGAGACAGAGAGTGACCTCAATGAATACAAAATAAAACAACTTTAAAAGAAGGTTTGCCTGAAAGAAACTGCATCATTAACTGACTGTGTAACTTGAAATTGTCTATGGGGACATATGTATGCATATATGAAAAGAGAAGAATGCTTAACGCATCTAGCCTTGAAACATCAGTAAAAGCTCAGGAAATGCTTGAACTTTAATTTTTTATTTATTCCGTTTGAGGAAATTCTAGATATGTTTTAAAAGTTGATTTTTCAATAGAACAGAAACATTATGTGTTATAAAAATTCTCACCTCTTCCAGCACTCACCCATGACAAACTGCGGTAACAATTTTATAGGGAAAATGTTCTCAGTTTAACAACCAACCTTATTTTCTCTGTTCTACTTCCAGTGTATTCTCCTACAGTCCAATTTGCATCTCTTCACATTGCTTATGTTTTTTCTTTATCTGTTTTAGTACCCCTCTCCTTTCCTCTGAATAATTTAGAGTTGGTTGCCTAAATATATAGGGTATGATCACACTTCTCTTCATAAAGACTGAACAAAATACCATTTTTAGATGCACAGTTCTATGAATTAGGATCAATTGTTCAATTTCCCCCATCAGGTTCCAATATGTAATTGTTTATTATTTCTTTTACAGATTGAACAAATGTATTTTAATAAGAATTGTAGTCACTTTATATGTCTCAATTCTTACTCCTATTCTCCTGATTATCATTTATTTGGCTGCCCCATATCTCAAAGCACTATATCAATGTTTAATACCCTGCTTTTCCTGACAAACTCAGAATAAGAAGTAGCAGACCTTTGTAGCAGTAGTATTAATTTTGACTCCTGTCATGGTTTAACTTCTCCAGCTAGCAAAATACCATGAAGCCGCTCTCACAAAATCCCCCTCCCCTCTT